>NW_027271500.1:0-297500 GCF_040938485.1 Diadema antillarum
GTGAGCATGGATGGCATTGTGACGTGATGGTTGAAAACGAAAGTTGTGGACGGAGGAGCCAAGTGCGGGGAGACTGGTGACAACCGGTGTGTAGCCGCAAAGTTTGGGGTCACGCAGGAGGCAAACGGGGGAGGCAGTGAACCCGAACAGATAGATATCAACTGTTTACATGTGTGGTGCTTGATGTCCGTTTAATAACCTTTGAAGTCAGGTGTACCAGCCAGAGTAATCTCTCATCTCGATCTGACCCTGCCCCACTGGCTGGTGTTAAAAGGGGAGTATATTCTCTTCTCAATCTGACCCCACCCTCACTTGCTGGTGTTTAAAGGGGAACTTCCCTGAAAGTTGATATTTTCACTCGAGTAATTTTTTTGTGCTCTGCCGAGCAAGATGAATTTTGTGTGTTTTAAGTGCCGCCGAATCAAGACATCGCACAGTGGTAAATAATACCAACAAATATATTTGCATGCTATTATTTTTGCTCTAGTTACTGGATGGGCTAAATGCTTGAAAATTTCCACTTTGACAGTACCCCAAATAAAAGAGTTCAAGCTTGAAGCCATTACCTGTGATAGTTTATTAAACCCCCCCCCCCCCCCCCACACACACAAAAAAAAAACAAAAAAAAAAAAACACCAGCATCTCATCAGAGTTAACTCACAGCAAGCCTCGTGCAGTTCCTAAAGCTCTGGGCTCATTATTGAGACAAGTTAAAATTAACTTCATCAGTGAAACACTGAAAATCTGTATATTAGGCATCACTTGATTAGAGCCGTAAGTTATAATCTGATGTGCGCTTGAAGGGTTAGCACAATGTTCCCCCTGTGCTTCGGTGACTCAAAGATACCGGAAATAAAGATACTTATTTACTGCACATTTCAGGTCCTCACTGCTAGGTCTTCAACAGAGTTTTTCGTAGGCAGTCCCATTTCCGTGGCTGACCATCTGCAAATAAGATTCTTGTGGAAGTCGTAGGGCTGTCGAATGCTGGCTGTGATACCTCCGCTGATGAGTCAGTGATAATTCCTGGAAAGTTTGCTGGGGGGGGGGGGGGATAGCAGCTGATGATAGGGGGATTTATTATGACAGATGATTTATAGGCCTACAATTCTCTAGACAGTTGCACTGTATTATTCACTGTCTGCTATTGTTCTGCCACACCGAACAACAGTTTGGCACTTACATTCAAGTAAACTGTTAGAATAAAGATTGAGTTATCAGATATGAATCTATTTTTGTCTTTGACACTCAACTTGCTTTCAAGTGTTTGCTTTACATATTCTGATCTGCTTTACATATTCTGATCTTCTAATCATAAATACTTAAGGTGAAAGCTTTGTCACTCAGAATTCGGGAGTCATTTCTGATTGTTTATCGATTCAGCCCTCTATTGTAATAAATGCATGTAATATATAACAAAGAAAAATGAGGAATAATGACTATAATTGAATTGTGCTATGTTAATCTGTCATTGTTACCTGAGTGAGAAGACTCCGAAAGTAATTATCTGCAGAAATGTAACTTCCTCAAGCTGTGGAAAGACTACAAGGTACAAGGCGAACTTGAGTGGCACCGGAAGTACTGGACCAAGCTGATACCGAATTATTGTGGGCCTGCCCCTTAGGGGAGCAGCTAGTTCTAGCTGTATCCTACATATAACTCATCCTTACTGATGTCCTGTGCCTATGACTCTGTCTGTGTGTGTGTGTGTCCGTCTGTATCTGTGTAATTAATAGGTTTTGTGGTGTGTAATAAATCCATTTTATTCTGACATGTCAAAGCAACAAGCATGCTGTTTAACCTTGTATACTATATGTGTATTTGAACTTTTAGTCTAGTGAGTTGACTACAGTGCATGAACTTATGAAGAGTGTAATTCATAAACTATACATTACCAGGTATTTAGGAATAGTACATTAGATTATGAAAAAAAAACCCACCCCTAATTGATCAAAATGTTATGATAAATCATGCTAGGAATATGTTCATGTGTTCCTTGTGAGCTGTGTTTTTTATTTTATTATTTAAACCTATAGTAACATCCACGGTGTGTAAAAACTGAATACTGGTCAATAATCAGGGGAAAACAAGCATCCCACAGACTGGGAGTAAGACTAGGCGAGCTGTGGCTTGTATTGTCTCGTGTCCAGACTATCATGACCATTTCTGAGTTGTCATAAAACCATTGACCTCTGTTATAAACCCCCAGGTCTGTCTCCACCGTCCTATTCCATGGTCTGGATGACTAGTGAGTCATCCCCCCCCCCCTTCCATTATGGCTTCAGCACTTTAAAGTTCCAGTACAAATTTAGGAACTGTTGCTTTCTCTTATAAGAGATAGAAACAATATAGAAAAAAAAATTAAGACCCATTAATGCAAAATCCTACCAGGGAATCCCATAGACTTCTGATATTGTGTGCTGGTTGCAGATTTGTTTTCAAAAGAAAAGAAAAAAAAAAGCTGTTCAGACCAAAATCGCACCTGTAGTTGTTAACTGAGACATAAACATATTATCATTCAAGCACCCCAAAAAAAAAAAAAAAAAGATATATAACTGCTTGTCCCATGTAAGAGTCGGTCTACTGATTGGTGCTGGTAGTTTTCAGCGAGACATTGAAGCCAGCAAGTTTTTCAAGGGAAATTACAAGGGATTTTTTGCTATTGTACATGATCGATCTATAGATTCATGTTGCCAGCCTTTTGTAAAATACAAAAGGAACATATTCTGATGAAGATTTATCTTCTAGAGGCTGGAGAAAGAGTCTAATCTAGGAAAGCTATTTCACTGTGACAGTTGTATTTTTCCATAGCACAAAATCACAGTACTTTTTGTATAAAAAAAAAAAAATCAGGTTCTAGCATGCACATTGACTCCTGTCAATGTTCAGCAAATCTATAAAGGTACGCAGTCTTCACTGTAGCAGTGGCGGATACAGAGGGGGCGCACCGGGCACGCGCCCCCTCTTTATTTTTTTGTTAAAACAAAAGAAATAAGAAGAAAAGAGGGGGGCACGTGCACTCCCCTTTAATTTTGTAAAGGCGCCTCCCCTTTATACCGAATTCCTGGATCTGCCCCTGCTGTAGTACTAGACTGCAATCTTTATTCAAATTAGATGTTAAATGCAAGACTCTAATGACATTACATTCAACGATTGAGGCACCCCCATGGAGTCCAGGTAAAGCTTTGACACCGGCAGATATTGCCAGCGTCGGCATATATTCCCCAACTGGTCTCAAGAGAATGCATGGAGCACTATTGTTGTCTTTGTTTGTGAAGTTTTTCTCCCCCTGTGATTAGCGCCTTTGACTTGTCTTGACATATCTCAGCCATTTCAAAACCTATTTTCATCAAATAAACTTTTAATTCCTGTTAGAATCATATGCTCTTTAATATTTCATATAAGTGGTGCCTAATTATCTCCCCAAAAGTTAACTTCTGAATTCCCATCTCAACCAAAACTACATCATCCCTTTAAGAATTAAACAAGTGAAATAGAGATCTGGTCTGGTATTTTGCGGCATCCACTTGGGGTCATTGGAAGCCTTTCTTTGTCCAGAGGAGAAGACGATACTGAGATTCCAGAAGGCTCCCTCCGTTTGATGGACCAAGCAGAAGACGCAACTGCCGTTGTTGATTCGATATTAGCACAAATTTCCCACGCTGCACCATCTAGACAGTTGTAAGGCCAGAAAAACTTTGTACCCAGGAGACGTGTTCTCTCTTTATCTCTATTTTGCTCTCAGGGGTTAAAGCCAAAACGTAGTTCCCTAAAGGGCTCAAAAAATCATCTTCCACCATTCGGAATTTGCTTGCAGTACATTTAAAGGTTCTAACAACAAACTTGTGTATGTAGCTGATGAGATTGGCAGGATAATGAGTTGTTTTTGACTATTTTGAGATGAAAGATTGTAAAATAATGTAAGTTGAGGGCTTTTTACACTTGTAAATTTTTGCTTAGTCCCGTACCAACGGTGGGGCTAAGGGAGGGCCTTAGCCCCACCGTTGGTACAGGATTATCCTTAGCCCACTTTCTGTTTACACTCGTTTTTGCCAAAGTGGGCTAGCCCCACCGATAGTCCGGTACTATCTGGCCCTGCAAAATAGCAGGGTTAGCACCGCAATTGTGGTGCCGAGCAAGTGAGTGTAAACAGAACGAAAAAATAATCCTGGGCTAAGCGACGGAGACGAAGTCCGACCCTCACTGACCAATCAGAAACGAGGTAATCAAGTGCTGCCGGTGCGTGCGTGTACGTGTACAGTACACAGCGTAATCATGAGTATTCATGTGGTTTGGAAAGTCCGGGGCTAAGAAATACGAGTGTAAAAAGGTCAGTTTTCTCCTTAGCCCCGGACAAGAGATAGTACGGGACTAATTGGCAAGTGTAAAAAGCTGAAAAAATTGGTACGGGACTAACGATAGTCCTGGGTCAGAGAAAGTCCGGGGTTAAGAAACACAAGTGTAAAAAGGGCTTTGGTGAACCTAACTTTTATTGATGAAAAGCCCTTCCCTGTTCAATTGTGGGTAGGTTGGACCAACATAACATAATGTTACATGATGACCGATTGTGCTCTAGCCAGCATTAGTATTTCCCAACAAGCTGCATGTGATTCATTCCAGCATAGAAGATCAAGGCCACTGCTATTTGTGGATTGTTGATAATCAAGTATAAAACATTACCGGTATGTAGCAACCACAATCAGATACATTGTATGTTCCCAGATTGCTATACTCTCAGCATATAATTTTGTTGCTAATATGCCGCATTTTTGTCGTTACCCAACTGAAATCATGTTATCACAGTATTCAGGTGTTATCACAGTATTCAGCCATGCATGCATATCAACGTGTCCATGCTAGAGCAAATATACTTTCAGTGTGTGTATACGGCAACTATGTTTTACCTGTGCAGGATGCACAGAAAAGAAGGTGAGAGTCTTGTACCTGACCAAGTCAAGGATATATTTCCTGGATATCACATTAATTCCTGAAAGCTAGTATGCCAGGATATTTAGCTTCCTGTATGAAAATAATGAGCAAAACAAAACAAACAACATGAACTGTCAAGGAGATTTTGTTGTTGTTTTTGCTGTTTTGATGGCAATGAGAGAAGAGAGGATATAAAAACAGGAAGACTTTACAAAGTTGACTGAAAATTGAGTAGTTAATAAACAGGACTCTACTAGCCAGAAAGGTACATCTGTAGCCAAGAGGATATGGTAATGTAGGACCTACATTACCAGAAGGCAAAAGTCACAAGTATACTGGCTTCAAGCAACAGGATAAAAGGACATAAGGCCTACATATGTAGTGATTATTCACCACTGCATTTGCATATATATATGCTATTTGATTGGTGTATGGAATGTGTGAAGGGGGTGAAAGGGGGAATCCCCCCTCCCTTAAATGATAGAGATGTTAAACATGAAAGCAAGCACATCTTCATTATTTCCAGTGTGTACATAATACACTCTCAAGATTAAGACTACACACACAAGTGCAATCTGCCTTTCACTACTCATTGGGATGTATTACACCTTTATTGTTTGTTTGTTTATTTATTTGTGAAAAGCATGTTTAAAAAAAAGCTGCAGGACATAGCTAAAAACCTAAATAGATATTGTTCTCATGTAACAGTGTATCTTCAGAATGTGTACATAGAATTTAAGTACATGTCTTAGAATATATACACAGTTACCCTATTTCTGCAATTCATGGCTGCAAGGAGCAGTGTTCTGCGATCACAAAATTTACCGTGGAGCAAAACAAAAGGCCAGGTCACGACGACGTCACGCAGGCCAAGTGTACAGATTGTAAAGCTGTTGCATGCGGTGCCTATCGCCTCAATTTGCAGGCATCTGACAGTTGGCGGGCAAGCGGTCGACGCAATCAATTTGCTGGAACGATAGGGCTCGATGCTGTCTCGTCCGACAGTCCTGATTAGCAGCTACGGACGGGGGGAAGTTGTTTTGACTTACCAGCTATGCTTCCTGCAAAGGGGGCCCCTCGAAGACTCAAGACACATACGTCGTTCTCCTTCTGTTGTTTTCTTGTTTCGCCGAACGGCATGCAGTATCCGGTGTGCGATTGTCACAGGTCTTCAGCAAGTGATGTTTATGTCAGTCATCTTCACAGAGTGAAGTAGAGTTTTAAGGCTTCAAACTATGCAGTCATGAGTACAGTCCCTCTCTATCTCTTTCTTAATGTCTTGGTTTTATCGTGGATGTCATCTATGATCTACCTGTACCCCTTTGAATTGACCATTCCTTTAGCTATTATAAATTCTTTATCGCCATGAAAAAATTAGTGAGATAGTGATGATTGGCAACTTTTCGGACATTACCACAGTGAACTCCCTCAGCGAAGTTGTCCATTATCTGTTTGTTGTATCATGTGACCTTTGAAGTGGATGTCACCTGATTGTTTTGTGTTCTTCTGTAGAACATTTGTTTGTTTTTTTTGAAGTACTTTATCAAAACAGGTATGCACTTTTGAATGAGATCGTGTGGTTCCTGTGGGAAGTTGTGCATCCCGTTGAAAACTGTAATCTTAAAAGCCATTGCACCTTTCTGAAGATTTTCAGGCAAGCATTCCTAAACGTGTTTGAGAGTTTGTTTGCAGTTTCATTTATGACCCCACAAAAATCAGGACTTGAACCAGGAGGTGCACCTCCCTGCCTGAAGGTATGTTTGAAGTATTGATCTCGGGGCTGGTAGAGATATGCTTCGGGTTCTGTATTGATGTCCTGACCTGTTTTCAGGTGTTAAAAACCCCCGCCAGAAATTGATGTTATGAATATTTTTCTGTGTCACTCATGAGAATCCTATGTCACAAGTTGAGACTTTAAAGGGTGTGTACAGTTCTGGTTGAGGTGAGGATTTAGCTTTTAACGTTTTGCAAGATATTCAGAAACCACTCTATGAGATGTCAAAGAGCATGCGATTCTAAGGGGTATCAAAAGTTTATTTGATGAAAATCGGTTTTGAAATGGCTGAGATATCCAAAAAAGGTGAAACAAAGAGATCCTAATAAAAGGCGTGGCCTGTCGCCTTTTATTATTATCACTTTTTTGGATATCTCAGCCATTTGAAAACCAATTTTCATCAAATGAACGTTGAATCCTTCTTAGAATTTCATGCTCTTTCATATTTCATAAGAGGTTTCTCATTATCTCATGTAGGAATGTTCAAAACATGAATCCCCACCTCAACCAGTACTGTACAGTCCCTTTAAGGGACTGCATATTTTTCTGGTTGAGACGGGGATTCAGGTTTTAATATCTGAATCCTCATCTTGACAGAAACTTTCTCATCCCTTTAAAAGACAATGTCCAGAGCAATTGACTTCACAGTGGAGAACTACAGTGACTAAATGAAAAATAAGTTTCATCCCTGTCCATGAAGCAGAGTTGGCAATTTCTCACCTTAGATATGAGAATGCATTGCATTTCTGTTTTTGGAGGTCATTTTTGGCATGTCATTAATTTCTTGTTTATGAGTGGACTTCTAACATTTGTAAAAATGAAACTACCATGAAATATTTGATATATTTAATAAATAGTGTATGATGCATGTGCAGTTACATTTAATAGATAAAGGATGTTGTTTTTGCCTCACAGCTTTGACAAGCAAACTTTTGATGTGTTTGTAAACATATAAGAAAAAACAGTCAGGCTCAGAATTCAATATTCAGCAAGTACAATCAAATATTTATAATACTGGAGTAGCCAGAGCCAAGAATGAGACCAATCCCTTTATCCTCATATTTGCTCTGACTGTTGATTGACATGAAGCGGCATCATCCCTGTTGTAATTAGCTGCAGAACAGTTGAACTGCTATGACGTCACGCATGTCCTGGTAAGAAAGGCCAAATGTGTTCCAGGCTGTTTGAGATCATCTGAAAAAAGAAAGGATCATCCATCTTTTCCCAGGGGTTCACAGAGTCCTCCGGGGTTTAGGAAGGGCTGACAACACGGTAACAGCTGATGTGTGGCGTCATCAGAGGAAAGTTTGGCTAGGGTGTACACAAAACATGAACTGTTCACCTACATTGGACAGGCTGAATCCTCGTGACAGTTTATGGCCATCGCGTAAATCACAGAGCCCATGAAATCTGTACCTCGTACGTACGTTGGTTCATCGGTGTCGGATACAAGTAATGTGAGCCGCCTCTGGTTTCGGTTTCCCATTCGTGAATGTCGTATTGAAAGTAAACAAAACGAGGCTGGTGGAATGTGTTTGCGTTCATCTTAAATCAGTGTGTACATCAGCAATCGGTCAGCCATGTGAAGACGATTCATTTCACTCTTTTCCTCTGCTGATTTTCTGTAATTGATGTTTTATGTAGCCAGTCATGTGTCTAAATTATTCTAATTGGCTAGGGCCCCACCCCACAGTCATTGACATTTGATGTAGTCTTAACTCCAGTCATTTTCATCGCTCATTTCGGCAGGATATGCACAAGTCAAAGCTATAGACCAGTGTACTGGTGTATCCAAATGTCATGTCACTATAGTTCATTGAAGTTATTTATCCACAATGAAGCAACCCCAAAGCTTATCTAAGGCTTGCCCAACATGACGACAATAGGCGTGTCTTCACCAGCCCAAAGTTTCAAAATAGCGCGCTATCTTGCGGTTACCAAACTAGTCCGATGTCAAAATAGCGCGCTATCTGTGTAGTGAAGACGCAGATAGCGCGCTATTTGATCGGGAAAATTTCCCCCAAAATCTTGGTCTAGTTCGTCAACTAGAGCGCTAATTCGTGAAATAGAGCGCTATCTTGGGTGCGTCTCCACCAGCCCGAAATTTTTTTGATCCCTCCACGCTTCTGGTTAGCCAGCTGGCAATGGAAAGCGCATGTACAAGCAGCTAGTGATTGTGTATAGTACATTACACGCACGGTGTATTCAAGGATCACATGTGTGTACTATAGGCCTACTGTTGTTGTCATCTTTAAAACCAGGGAGGTGATTTCTCTCACCTCCCTATTAAAACTCAGTGCCGTGCATGCTAGCTGGTTTTTTTTTTAAACTTCTTCTTCTGGTCCACTCTACCTTAGCTGAAGATTCTTGCAGATTGTGTGCATTTTGGATTTGTTTAAACATTGCATTTAATTTCATGTAAGATGCCTCACTGGACAGAAGAAAGAGTAGCGTTATTAATATCCCTTTGGAGAGAATTTGCTGTACTGCTCACCTCCCTGGTTGTAGAATCGTACATACGGTGATATAGGAGATTTTGAGCGGGGAAATCCACTTTCGAACCGCGAGCCAGGCAGAGTAATATTGCAAAGTGCGCATGCGTCAATTTTCGGACTAATTTCCCGAAGCAGGCTGTTCGAGCTGATGAGGACGGACATTCGCTGTATCGGGCTATTTTCTAAGACCGCAAAATGTCCCGCTAGTTTGAACTTCGGGCTGATGAAGACACGCCTAATGGAGATAAGCACAGTGAGTCCCAGATGTGTTATTGGGATAATAAGAAACAGGTGAGGTGAAGAACTGATTGTGCGTTATATGTGGACTTGGGCTGATGGCATGTACGAAGTAGGAAGAAAAATGCCCTTTCATTGCTCCGCTGCAACACATTGTCTGCAATGTCTGATTGGATGGATAATAATGTAACAATTCAATTTCGTACAGTGACTGTTTCAAATACTGTAAAACAAGGAATTTTTGCATGCGCTTTAATTTCGCGAATTTCGCGAGCGCCAAGATTCGCGAAATTAAGATGCACGCGAAAGTCCTTGTTTACACTATATGCAATGAACGTCAGTGGCACTTCGCGAAAATTTCATGCCACGAAAAAGGCTGTCGGCTCCAATTTGCGAAAAATTCATGCCGCGAATATATCATGTTTTACAGTAGTATTTGAAGATGCAACAGTGATGCTTTACATCAGCTTTCACAGAAAAAGAAAAGTTGAAAGGGACATAGTGTCATGTGTGTATGCATGGCATTGTGTGTGTACATAATCACTTATATCGCGTACCAGTTTGTGTCATAATCTTTTGTATGCTTTTATATGTGTGTATGTGTGTGTGTGTGTGTGTGTATGTGTGTAGGGATATACATGTGTAAATGTGAAGGGTGGGGGGATTCTAAAATCGGGATTCTGTTCTGTAAGAGGGTTTGCATTCAGAGACTACTAGCTATCTACATTGTAGCCAGATATGTCTTATAAGCCAAATTACCCTCATGTAGAAGGTTAATAGTCTTGGGCATGCAGTAATACTCACTGGTGATTTCGAGTGCTGCAAGTCAGAAGACGCAGCACATGTAATCAGATTGTAAGCCTTCAATTCTGCCTGTTTGCATATTTGATATACGAGTCAGCAGGAAAATGAACATAGTGTGATTAGAACTGCCTGTACCATTCTCTTTCTCGAGATAAGAATCTATTTGTTCTTCTGGCATTGAAAATAATCATCTATATAACCTCACACTGTCTCTCTCCTTTTATGTTTATTATACACACAGTAGCCCTGCATATAGAGCTATCACTAAATGAGGGTATTATATGTGTTTGTATAGCAATATCCTTGTTTGCATTGCTCTACAATTTCTGATATGACTCTCTAACTGACTAGTTTTTATAGTCTTGTGTACAAACAGCAGCAGTGATGAAATAATAGTAGCACGAGGTACTCTATATGACTTATGGAAGGTGCTGGGAGCCTCATATAGTATTTTCTATATGAGGGTTCCTCTTGCCTTCTCAAAATTTGCTGGTATATTTTGATATTTTGTTTGGCCTTATACAAGGATGAATTGACATTTTCCCAAGGTGAGAATTTGGAATATGAAATTGAAATGAAAATGATGTAATGACAAATAGAACAAAGAAGGGGTAAAAGGTTGCAAAGAGTTAATGAAAAGGAACTTGTCAGGGCATTCATAAAAAATGTGAATGATTATCATTCAGCAATAGTCATCAGTGTAATGACAAGATTCGTTATCTGGCATCCATAAAATGTTTGGCAATAAATCATCTAATGACTTACATTATAAAAATGACTCTTTGATTAGTCATCCTATCCTGCTGTTGATTTTCATTAATCTTGATTCTTTTGCCCAGCCCTTTTTAATACATTTTTTTTTTTAAATTGAGGACACCCTTCCTAATGTGTGTTTATGATGAGGTCAGCTAGTAGTTTAACATATCACATTTGACTGCTGATGCTCCAAGTTTATAGAACTCGAGTAATCATCACCCATGAAAGTATATTTTTGTCCTCATATTGTTAGAATTTCATTATGAAATTTGTCTCATGTATTGATGAAACAAATTTTGTATCTCATGCAATATTCCTATACTGTTCCATTCCATGCTGTTTAAACTCACCTGAGGAATCTTATTTGTTGAACGTATCAACCACACTGAACTAAATGCATGTATGAAAACTGTGGTCAGTTTCTTGAAGAAATGTCCCCTGTATGGTGTTACTTGCTACACCTGCAGTTGCATCTGAAGCTCTCGTTTTGTGTGTGTGTGTGTTCAGAGTCAGTTCAGTGTTTGTTGAGTGTTAGTGGAGTGTAAACTGAGTGTTAGGTGAGTTTGAGTTGAGTGTTAGGTGACTGTGAGTTGAGTGTTTGGTAAGTGTTATTGAGTGTGAATTAAGTGTTAGGTGAGTGTGAGTTGAGTGTTAACTGAGTGTTAGTCGAGTGTTAGTTGAGTATGAATTTAGTGTTAGTGGAATGTTAGCTATGACAGCAGTGAGAGGATGAGCAGTGCAGTGCTCAAAATCTCTGCGGAAACTGGAAAACGACTTGCCATTTGATGGCTCCACAAGTTTAAAGAGATCACTTGATATTCACCTGAAATGCCACTCTCTTAAATACACTTCCATGTAAATGTACTTCCAAAACATACTACTTGGAAGATGTGTGTCCACTAACAGTTTTTGTAGATACAAAATATTGCTGTTATTATGTATTAATCGAACCCCTATTTTTAGGATTTTTTTTTTTTTTGTCTGCAAAAGAAAAAAAAAATGTGCCTAATCACAATTATTATGTGTGGGTAGATGCTACTAGAATATACATTGTATGTCGATGGTGTCATGTGTAATGAAATTGTTGTTTGTTTTGTCTTGTTTCTACTCTACAGGAAGAGGAAGAAGAAATCAAACTAGAAATCAACGTGCTCAAAAAGGTAATAATCCATTTTTCTACCAGTCATCCATGAGTCAATAGGTTAATTTTCTTAGGGGGTCCTATAGTGATTCATACCATACTTGTGCACACGTTCACATAGTGTCAGTGTCATTACGAGGGACACAAGGGAATGCGAATGAGGCGTCATGCACCAAAATGCCATTCATGTAATGTCATCATATCATACCCATTAATTATGACACTGTGATTGCAGTTGATTGTTCATGCCATGAGATGGCAGCTCAGAGATTTTCAAGAGGGCGTGGTCTGTGGTTAGTCTTCGTTCAAGGGACGATGTTGCATGATTATGGTTGGGATAGTCATTGCCTGAAGAAGGTTTGTATGAAAAATGTAAATATTGAATCATCTGTGTCATAAAAGATTCTTGCTATAGTATAATTTCAAAGATTATCAATGATAGCAGTGAGATGTAAGGTTAGTAATGTACCTGTAAAAGAAATATAAATATTACGTCGTTCATTTTGGAAGGGAAGGTAGTGCATGCACAATAACAGTTAAACTTAGGGCTTCTTGAATGGGTGTTTTATCTTACTGGGTTTGATGGGTTTTTTTTTTCTAGTCTCTGAATTAGCTCTAAACTTGCATTTAGTGTGGAGTGTTTGTGCGGAGGAGATGCCAGCTCCTCATATGCCACTGAGGTGACACTGTGACCCAGAAATACAATGTACTCCAAAGCATCTTTCTCATCATGCATTCTGTAGAGAGGAAAGGAGTGTGACATTCATTACATTGTACTACTGTGGTTTGCCTATGCGGGGCAATGCCAAGACAATTGGGAGGTGAATGTACTTTTCTCATGTGGTATCTTGAGAATTTCTTGCAATGTTCTCCTCCGGAAGAGCTGGCGGGGAATCCTGCCAAGTTCTTTCTGTATCAAGGTTAAATGAGTTGGTGGAGGTGTGCCCAGCCAGGATTACCTTGGGGTCTACCTTGGGGTTGGGTATCATAAGTGTAGCAGTATGATGGTAGGAACCATTGCTACAACCAAATGGTTTTAGGAGAGGCATAAACAGATACAAATGTATAATGTATATGACCATCCTCCAATGTGCAAGTAGGGCAATATTTGCTTCTTCCACTTGTATCAAAATGAGTGATGATTTGAACATCTCAACAAAGTTGTACTTGGTGTGCTTTCATAGACCTTTTTTTTCTCCATCAATTTAATTTTCCACCAGCTGCACCCTGACTTTGGGGTCATATAAGATGTCATGGACAGTGAACTTCCTCATAAGTTTGGAATAAGATTTTGCTATAGTATAAATGGAAAAGTAGTCAGATTTCAGTAATGTTATCATTGTGAAGCTGTAGGCCAATTTTCGTGTACTTGTATTTACATTTATGCTGTCCTTGTACGTATGTAGGCACTCGTTCAGTGGATGTCGTTTTTATGTACACATTAAAAGAATTACGTGGTGATGATGCCACAAAACAAATGATTGCAGTAATTTTTATTACATGCTTGTCGCAAGTCGTATTCTAATATCACATGAAAAGAAGAATTCGTGTGCTACAGAGACATTAAGTCGCTTAAAAGCCATGTATTAACTCGACGAGATTCTGAAATTCCCACAGATTCTGTATAGAGCTAGCTTGATGGAGTAATGTAGCCGATGGGTTAAACCCTGTCTGGAACACAATTATACTTCGGTATCAGAAGCTGGCATAAACTTGAAAGGAGAGTTTGTGATTGGCAACTACATACAAAATGTACTTGCTTGAAGAAAAACAAATAATGATAGATATTATACAATGTAAAATGTATCATGAAAAGGTCCTCATGCAAACTTGTGTCTTATATCGTGAAGAAATTTAGGTATGTCATATATTATGAGATCATCAAGTGCATTCAAATTGATATCTATCCTCATTTCTATCATTATATCTCTCCATCTGCCTATCTTTTTTTTTGTATGTATGTATTACTTATAAAAATTTAGTATTAGTATTCAGCAAAATAGTGACAGACTGCAGAGTATATTTCCTTACCATGATTATTTTGTCCGTTATTTTGCGTCATCGCCATACATTATGCCCGCAGATTTCCCGATCATTTTTTTGTCGTTTTGGCTTCCCTCCACCCCACGTTCGAGGAGGCAGGGTTGGTGGGGATGCTCCCTTCGTAAGTTTGCGGAGCAGGTTATCGCGATTAGATCAGAAATGGTGCTTCCTGTCTTCTAATTTCCTGCTTTTGTCAGAGACATGTGTTTTCGCCCGAGATTACCTCCTGAAGAGAAGGAGGTAATCTTGTGGCTGGAAAGCAAATTTTGTTTTTAGGGGGTTCATTATTCCCCTCCCCTCCCCCCCCCCCCCCCCTCAAAAAAGAAAGAAAGAAGAGGGATGAAAACTCCCACAGGAAAAATTGGTGCGGTCTTGGAAAGTTTAGACTTTGCTCCCCACATTCAAGGTCTCGGTCTTTTATAGAGATGAGTTGATGTGAAAGGGAAAACATCCTAGCCAGCCAATTGGCTGCCCTTTGTTGAGGATGGCTAGTAACATTGACATCTATTTCCAAGTTCCAGTACACTGGCTGAGTCATTTAGTTGTTTGCACAATAAGTTCACTATGTGAAGCATCAACTAACCATAGAGGCAAATTAGGAATGTTGATTGCAAAAATAACAAAGGCAAAAAAAAAAAAAATCTGGTAGAAAATACTAACTGAACCCTGTTGAACTGGTAATAAGAAGTTACGGATGCATAGTTACGAGGAACTCGTCTCTAATAGCTTCTTATTAGTTACGTTCAGACGGGAGCCCTTAACCTCGAAGTTAGGAAACTTCGAGGTTAGAGCTTGTAGTTAGGGACCGTGAAGACGCACTCGTAGTTAGCAAACCTCGAGGTTTGCTCGATGTTTCGAGCCACGAGAAATCTTATGGTTAGCGCTCTAACCACGAGCCGCGGGGGGTCCCCACTCGTAGTTAAGCACCGTGTGGACACAAAAAACAACGAACTCGAAGTTAAGAGTGACCTCGCTGTAAACTCCAGCCCCCACAGTTTCCATCTGCTTCTGGGTCAACCTCCCAAACGTACACCACAAATACACTATATATACACGTGAAAAGCCTATGACGCACGACACAACAACATCATCTTTTCTTCCCATGCGCTTGATCTCTGAAACTGAACACGTCGAACTCGCTACTGTATTCTATATTCTTCTCCGACGCAAAAAAAAAAAAAAAATGTTTTCGACGAATATCTTCATAAAGGCATAAAGTCATCAGTGCAGTGCTATCCCTGCATACCATGACAGAGAAAAAGAGTACCTGTAAGAGAGTCCGACAGGGTTGGACTAAAGAATAAATAGACGCCTTGTTAGCAGTGTGGGCTGAAAATTCCGGTTTTGTGGTTTTAACATCGAGTGGGACCCACTCGTAGTTACGGGGGGGGGGGGGGGGGGGGGGGGGGGGGGGCAGAAGCTTAACCTCGATGTTTCGTAACCTCGAGGTTAAGATTCGTCGTGTGGACACGAGGTTAGGGCCTGCCGTCTGAACGTAACTATTGAAACCCCTAAATAGCCTCCTTGATTATAGGCCCTATTATATTACTACCCCTTGTTGATTTTGAGCAGAAAGTATCCAAAAATAGGGATTTTCAAGAGTTTCTCTGAAGGAGGAAACATATTTACCTGGCTTAATAGGATGGGGGGGGGGAGGGGATGATATCAATTTTAGCCTAAAATCAACTGTTATTTTTAGGAGCTTTGCACATTCATGAGGGGATTTCCTATCCACTTGAAATGGATCAGACTGGGGGAAGTAGTCTTGTCTCAAGGCTGTGAAATTCTCATAATATATCATACACAGAGGGCAAGGCCAATGCCAGGAAAATGATTTTTTTTTTTGTCTTCCTTTGCTTTATTTTTTTAGCTGGATTTATTTGGGCATTCACCCTGGGAAATGAAATGATGTGGTCCAAAAATCAACAGTTATTTCTGGGAGCTTTCTACGATACGCACAAAACACAGACATTTACACCGGAACTTCCTGTCAACTTCCAATGTGACGGGCAATGGAAGAGAAGCACAGCCTTGTTACGAAGGCTGTGGTATTTATGCCAATTTTGAGATACAGAGCGCAATTTTATTTAATGGGATTATGGAATGATAGGTCTGGTACTGATGCTTACTTTGCTTGTAAAGACTTCTTGCTGTAACATGGGTCTATTCCCCCACTCATATTTTTGCAGGGGACAGAACTGCAGTATTTCTGGCTGTATTGAATACGTGCAGTCTTAAGGAGCAGCTCTGTGTAGTCTCGCTAGGGTTTGATAAAATGAAAGTCTCCCAGTCAACTGGAGAGAGCTGATCAAATACATTAGTAGTCATCCACATGTACCAATATCTTGCTCACCTATAGATGTCTGACACTGTTTACCTCTATCAGATGGTTGTGGGAGCGCGTGGCAAACGATGGCAGTGTCTCCAGCTACCAAGGAAGCAACACTGAACAGTATGCAAAATGTCATTTCAGCGTGGTCAATTTGTAGCCCACGTGAAATGACTACTGTAGAGCAAGATATTTTTGTGGCACGAAATTTCGCGAATTGGAGCTGATGACTTTTCTCACAGCGAATTACCTCTTTGCACCATTCAATGCATATAATGTAGGACAAGAACCTTCATGTGCATTCTAATTTTGCTCATCTTGGCTCTCCTAAAATTTGCAAAATTAAAATGCATGTGAACATTCCTTGTTTTACAGTAATAGAAGTAGGAGTTTCGACATCTTCAGAGTTACAATAACTATGGAATACTATTATTCTTCAGGGAAGAATGATAATGTGACCCATTGGATCATGTGGATGACATGTCTCATTCATTGTCTGTAGAGGAGAGAACATCACTGCCAATCATAATGATGCCAAACAGTAGTCTTGCTTCCAGATGTCACTCATCTGAATCATTGTAGTGACGTCAAACAACTCTCCCCCCCCCCCCCCCCCCCCCCCCGAAGAAAAGAACAATCACCAGTTTGCAGGCATGCAGTGACATTGCTGATCAGTATTTAGGATTGATCACTCGCCTGCGTAGAGATCTATCGAAGAGATGTGTCTCTGTGATGCTCAGATATGATTGTTTAGTTTTGAATAGAGTATTGTAGGGATAGAGTGCCACAATTTGCCAAGAAAGGGGGGGGGCAGTAAGGGAGAAGAAGGGGAAGGGATAATGGATTTAGGAAGGAATCAAGGAGAAGGGGAGATGGAGTGAAAGTGAAAGGGAAGAACGAGGGAAGATGAAGGAGAGGATAAGGGAGGGGTGGGAAAAGGATATGGGTAGATGAAGGAAAGAAGGGAAAGAGGAAGGGGATGTGGTAGAACAGGTGGTATGTAGGTGAAGTGCAGATGAAGGGAAGGAGGGGAAGGAAATAGGAAGAGGATGTGGTAGAAGTGGTGGTAATGTAGAAGAGGAGATAGGGAAAGAAGGGGGAAGAGGAAGGGGATATGGTAGAGGAGGTGGTATGTAGGAGAAGGGTAGATGAAGGGAAGAAAGGGGAAGAAGAGCAGAAGGGGAGGTGGTAGGGAAAGGCAAATAGGAATGAATCAAGGAGAAGGGAAGATGGAGTGTGAGCAGAGGAGAAGAACAAGGGAAGGGTGATGGGGAGAGGAGAATGGGAATTGACTTATAGACAAAAGTTAATGGTCAATAAAGGTTTAAGGGGAAGAAGGTGGAAGTGGAGATGGAGGAGAGCTGCTAGTGGAAGGAAGATGGGAAGGGATCAAGGGAGATGGAGTGAAAGCTCCGGGGAAGATGAAGGAGAGAGCAGTAAGGGAAGGGAGGGTTAAGGGAAGGGAGGGTAGGAAGAGGAGAAGGCTTTGAAGGTAGAGGAAGAAGGGGGAAGGGAGGGGCAGGGGTGAACAATGGGACACCATGGAGGTATCTCCATGGCAACACCAAGGAAAGAGGCCAAGGAATAGGAGAGGAGGAGATTGGATGCAGGATTGGGAAGCAAAGTTTGTTTGTTTTATTTTATTTATTTATACACAGGTGAAAATGCTTGCACTCAGCCTTTTGGCTGCTTTTCAGCAGGTCTGTATGATGGGAAAAAAAAACCCCACAGTGATTCAATCAACAAAAGGTAATACATAAATGATATGGCATTTAAAGGGTGAGATGTAATGGGCATGGGAAAGAGAGAGGAGAAAAGTTTGGAAAGGGGTATGAAAGAAGGAAAAGAGGGAGGGGCTTTCTTACAGCACATTAATATTGTGGTCACTGCATAAGAATTAGTCACAGTGGTCAATTACTCTGACCACACAGAATCATATCTATAATTTACTCTTCAGAACACCTGTACCTGAGGATTGAATCTGTCCATATAAAGAAAAGTCACTCCCAACAAGAATGTTCTGTCAATATATTACTCAGCTTAATATCCTCTCTCTTGAACTAACCCTTGTAGAGAACAACGGCTTTCTTAATTAAAATGGAAGCAGCTTAGCTCATGAAAATGCCACCAAGACTAAAGATGAGAAAAGAGTGGGATCGGGCATGGATTAGTAAATGTACCCACTTACACCAAACTACCCCGAGGACACATTTTCTTGGCGTCTGATAGAGACACTTTGTTCTTTTAGATTTTAACCTTTCTGTTAAGTTCTATCAAGGGACATTGACAACATCTAGACAAATGAATTACATTCAGCTAGTCTCCTCACAGCAGACATTGTATTGTTTCCCATTAACTTGTCCAGGGACTACATATATGATGTCGCTGAACAGTATTATCAGACAAAGCGGATGAAAGTGCTGCAGAGATTAACATTGCAGACTGCCCATACTTGTGCTTATATTTCTGTCCACGAAAGCCCGTTCACACTACCAGTGAAAAATTGTGATGTTAAGATGTTGCATTTAGGTGAAGGTTGCTAGTCACCAGAACTTGCTGAGTGCAGCTTGAAACATTGCAAGAAAACAATTATTGCAGACTAGTGAACAATTTTTCTCAATTTGCATGCAACTTGTACAATATTCTGCAGTGAAAACACTAAATGCAGAAAACTTGTTATCTGTTAACATCTTATTAAAGAATAAATCACAAATTCAATAGATAGATAATGTTTTCATCTTGAGCATATTTCAGTGAAGATGATTCAAAATGCACCTTTTTATGGGCTTCGTGCTAGCATTTTGATATGTTTATGTTTACGACAGACAAAGAAATTTCATGAAGAGCGGATGAAAGTGCTGCAGAGATTAACATTGCAGACTGCCCATACTTGTGCTTATATTTCTGTCCACGAAGGCCCGTTCACACTACCAGTGAAAAATTGTGATATTAAGATATTGCATTTAGGTGAAGGTTGCTAGTCACCAGAACTTGCTGAGTGCAGCTTGAAACATTGCAAGAAAACAATTGCAGACTAGTGAACAATTTTTCTCAATTTGCATGCCACTTGTACAATATTCTGCAGTGAAAACACTAAATGCAGAAAACTTGTTATCTATTAACATCTTATTAAAGAATAAATCACAAATTCAATAAATAGATAATGTTTTCATCTTGAGCATATTTCAGTGAAGATGATTCAAAATGCACCTTTTTATGGGTTTCGTGCTAGCGTTTTGATATGTTTATGTTTACGATAGACAAAGAAATTTCATGAATGCAACTGTGCATTAAACTAAATGTGTTTTAAAAACCATGATGGGGGGGGGGGGGGGGGAGGAATGGAGCATGGACACAGCCCAGAAACATGGACCAACCATGCCAGAAACAACCATTGAAACCTGCTGTTTCAAGATACAACTTTTGACTGACACAGATAGCCTTGTGTAGCCTTGAATTGTTCTGGACTGCTTGTAGAATGTGTTGCCTTGAAATCGTGACTCACCGCCAGGTATAGACGTCATTCCAGATGGGTCCTCTGCAACCAATAAAGACGCAACTTACAGGAGGGACTTAGTAGAAATGTCAGCCGAGTAATTACGGAAAGAAGAGCACCGTCTGTTTCTAATCCCACCATCAAACCATGGGAACACTGATACTTTGCATCCATCGAGACAATACTGTATCAATTTACATCTTTAATTTCTTGCCTTTAATGGAGGGGGTTGATAGGGGTAAGAGGAAAGAGGGGCTATGAGGGCAAGATGATGAGGTGTATACTGACAACATCCAGTATTATTAAGGACAAGTTCACCTTCATAGACATGTGGATTGAATGAATGCAGCAATATCAATAGAACGGTACCAATAGAACACATCAGGAAGAGTTTCAGGAAAATCGGGCAATCCGTTTAAAAGTTATGAATTTTTGAAGTTTCTACTCAGCCACGGCTGGATGAGAAGACTACTATAGCTTGTGATGTCATATGTGTACAACGATATAAAGAAAGTATAAAGAAAATTTATCATATTTTCACTTTTCTCGCATAACAAAAGAATACTTGACTTCTCTCTTTCAGAAGGCAAGGAGAATGATATTACCCTTAACATATGTCAGTAACAAGTCCAAAAAATGTGCACTTTATTCACAAAGTAAAATTTTGTGAAATTCTCTCTTTATTTTCCTTATATCGTATACACTGTAGTAGTCTTCTCATCCAGCAGTGATTGCACAGATACTTAAAAATTCATAACTTTTGAGCGGATTGTCGGATTTTCCTCAAACTTTCACTGATATGTTCTACTAATATTGTTGCATTCACTCAATTCACATGTCTATGAAGTTGAACTTGTTCTTTAAAACTCTGGTTAGGCCATGGGGGGGGGGGGGGTAGAGGGAGGAGAGAGAAAAAGGGTGTCATTGATGATATTCTGTGCTGTGGCACTTCTAGTGCCAGCAAGCATTATAGAGGGAAAGGAAGGGGGGGGGGGTGGGGGAAGATTTGCAACATTCCATGGCACTGCCCACTGCATTTGCAGCAGGAATATTCTGAATTGATTCCAATTTGCCGACCCGACCGACGTATGCATAATGCCTCTGTCAACGCCTGGCGGCTAAATTTAGTCTCCAAATTGGCAACAGGTGGAAGGCGTGAATGTCGTTCCAAATGCTGCACTACTTTTGACTCACAGTTCCACATGCATATGATATCTGATTGTGTACACATGCAGGTCATTGCACGAAAACTAATGGCTATCAAAAGCTCAAGAGGACTTGCATGTAGTCTGGAGATAATTGATGCCCAGTGACAGATGCAAAAAATGAAAATAAAAAAAAGAAAGAATGTGTGATTCAACTTAGCCGTGTCATGACCTCTTGATCTCTTAATGTTACTAAAGTGGAGGTATGCTGCTAATTCATTGAGGTTGATGTTTGTTCTGAAGGTGAGAGATAACACTGAGCAAAGCAATTAAAGAGAAAGGTCAGGTTGCTGTATTTGTCATGTGGCTGAGCTGATCCTGCCAAAATATGATTTTGAACCATGATACCTTTGCTTCTGGATGAACTTTGGTACCTTGACACCAATTTGTGAGGTGTTAATAATGAGAAAGCTAGTGTGGCCAGGTATTTTTGTGCACCTTGTCATGATTTATAAATTCCCTTTCCACGCTGTTACCGAGGTACATACCTTATCTCTCTTTCACTGTATTTTATGACAGGATTTTCTGCCAGTATGTGTTGCATGCATAAGAAAATGTCCAATAATTAATTATCATGGCATTTTTATTTTTATTTTCCTTTTCCACAGTATTCCCATCACAGAAACATAGCCACATACTATGGAGCCTTCATCAAGAAAGGTGTCAAAGGTCATGATGATCAACTATGGGTAAGTTGTCGATTTTTCATGGGAGGGGGGTGAGGAAGATACTTTAGAGGATCTGTTATTCAGAGGCAGAGGCATAGGTTTGTGCACAATGCATGAGCAGTTAAAGATGTCTGCTAAATTCTCTTATGTGACGATAAATGCACAAAAGCAAATCTGAGACGTGCACCTCGGTGCGTTTACTTTTCAGTCGACGCAAGTCGCGTTGGCTGTTGAGACACGTTTCCAAAAAGGATTGGCAAACAGAGTCGCCTGATTGTGAAGGACAAAGGAGAATATGGAATATAATGCTAGGCATCATTTGATGTTTAATGTTCTTGCTGGCTCTTAACATATCCGCAGCAGTATCCTTGAACCATGTGCACTGTAGTTAAATTTGTTTAGCATTGTAAAGTTAATATTCAAGAATGGAGAAGCATACCTACATTTTGCTAACATAATATTACTTGAAAAAAGAAAATCAGGTGATCAATCATCAGCCAATCAGCAAATTGATGAAAAATTGCTTGTAAAAGCATTGTTTTCCGTTAATATAGCAACGTGCTGTTTTCTAGCAGGTGTAGAAATACTCAGTGGTAGTGGAATATTACACCTCATCTAGTACTTGGGTATTACGTAGACTTAATCTGTAACACTATGGTAGGGTATGTAGCCTTATATGACCTTGTTTTGTGTTTTGTGAATGAAACAATAGTCACCTCTTCAGAGAAAATGAAGATGCACCCTGTCACTCTGTTCGGAAGATAGCCCTATGAGGAGGATGGAGTTTGTGTAACCGAGCAACATCATCATCCGCTGGGAGTTATGAGAGATTGAGTGCCCGAGTTAATGTCAAAGAGGAGTTTGTTAGGGGTGAATGACATGTCGGTCATCAAATGAAATCAACATGGGGCGTACTCCCAGATGGTATGACTCCCTCTTTTATACAGACAGATAGACAGACAGACAGACATACACACACACACACACACACAAACATTAACAACAGCAATTAAAAGGGGGCGGAGGGATTCACATTTGCTCGTCGGTTGAGAGATGGTCCATTAGCTGAGAGGGGTCATAAAATGGGAAGTGGTTGCCAGGAGCACAGGGGAGATGGTTCATTGACCGCACCCCCTGATGGTCAGTTGACCATTGGGATTATGAGGATATTTGGCCAACACCTGGCGAGGATCATCTGCAATTTGACCTTCTATTGTTCTGTATTTAGTAGCTTCTTTCTTTTATTTTGTTTCTCTATGTATCTTTGTTTGTATTTCTTTACATGTGTATTTCCTTGAGTCATTTTATTTCTGTGTTTGTCCGTCTATTTCTTTTGTACCCAGTGTTTGTTTGTTTACTTTTGTATTTTGTCTATTTTTGCGCCATTACTTAAACCTCTGAAAAGACATGCTTGATATTCTCTCATCATAGGGACCAGTGGAAATTGTGCATGGTGTATGTCATTGTAAAGAAGCCATCAGTATTTTAGTATCAATGAAAATACAAACAGTTAACAAATTATGCAATAATCTGTGATGATGTACTAATTAATAGAAAGGATTTCAAGGAGATCAAAGACAATAAGTGAAATAATAAAACATAGATTAGATGATATTCAACTTGAATATGTTAAGATGCATGTACCATGTCGTCAATCCTTAGATTACCTTGCCAGCCTTGTTTGTTTACAATGTTAATGACAGTATATGATAAGTTAATGACATGTGGGTTAATGGCTGGCCTATAGGGAAAACAGTCCAGATAGTCTGTGTATTCAGACTGATGTACAATGTTGTAATGCTTCAACTGAAAAGGATAGGTTTGAGATGGATGCCTGTGTGAATTTCTGTGCTGCTGTCTGTGCTGCCCTCAATCTATGGATAACTTTATACCATCCTGCCAGGCAGCTGACGGACATGGGGTGTCACATGACAGAATTTTGTAAGCGAGGTTAAAAAGCGAGCTGAAGAGAAACTTGATGGTAGGGGAGAGAGAAGAATGCCTCACATCTTTATCTCATTTATTCCATGTTTGTTTTATCATTTCTTTCCCACCCCTCCCTTCCCTTGTGTCTCAACCTTTCTATGATGTCCCCTGCACCCAATCCTCCTCCCCCCCCCCCCCCCACACCCCTTTTCAGCTGGTGATGGAGTTCTGCGGGGCGGGATCCGTCACGGACCTCGTCAAAGCGACCAAAGGAAACGCTCTCAAGGAGGAATGGATCGCGTACATCTGCAGAGAAATTCTCAGGGTAAGCATCCATTGCTCATCACTTTACCCGCATCCCTCTCCACCATCCTATGACAGTCTGCATTCTGGATATGTTAGCCTAGCATCCAGGCTGCAGTTGCTGTTATTTTTCCTCTTCTTTCTGGCTACCCGACATATTGAAACAAAAATTATGTCAGTCTTGAAGCAAGGTTAACATATATCTGATGCCTCCCAATTAGCACCAAGGATAAAATATTTTACCTTAGACCGAATAAAATTTATGTACTGGCTGTGTTTGCACCAAAAATAAAGTAAGCGACTGTCTGGACCGTAGTCTAGCCTGGAGTATATTATGATTAAAACCAAAAAATGTGATGGTTTCGATCTGTACAATGTTGGTAGAAGCTTGTACACAGGTGCAGACAAGATCAGTCAGTTTGTGAAAAGTGCAAAAACTGGAAATGAAAGTTGAATGAAATGGCACTACATTTAGGCTTAATCTGGGTAGAAATAAAATTCATAGATATTTGTAGGTCTATGCACACTGTAGATTGAGCACTCTGATGACTGTGTGTCAGAACTGCTTACATTTATTGATGTATGTACCCTACCTGCTCTGGCAGACGGTGGGAATGTTGCTGTAGTGTTTATAACAGTATCGAGAGTTCTCATACTGTTTCTGGGAAGTGTATACACACAACTTTGGTCAAAGGAGAATTATTAAGTACGCTGAGCAGTCTCCATAAACAAAGGACACGCATTCCTCTTTGTTACTCTGCATGGATTACTGTATACACCATATATTCAGCGAGTCTAATTTTGCGCGAATCGGGACTTTCCGACATTTTCGCGAGTGGTTAAATTTGCGATTGTGGAGCACAATTTAACACTGAACAAAGAAATGTATGTGTGCATGTCACAATCATGCCGGGATCAGAGTTGATATTTTAGCACATTCTTAAATTTGCGAATAGCACCCGATTCACGATATTTGCACACAATAAAAACGTTGCGAAATATTCGGTGTGTACAGTAATGTGAAGACACCACTTTCACACTCTGTTGCTGTGTAATTGTACACTGTGGCCAGTGACACATTCATAGTGTGAACACCAGACTCTGTGCATTTAATGTCTGCTCGGAAATATTTTCACAGTAAGATAATGTGCGCACAGACTAACTTGGGCTATTTTGTATTCATACTGCAGAGCACGGCCGCATTGCGGGGTAGGATAGAAAAATGAGAAAAGAAATCAACACCCGACTGTAGATGGTGGTAGAAAGATTGATTATAGCCAGTGGGTGATATTCGGTAGTGCAGCTTGAATTCGTGCCGGCAGTCCTGAGCTGACGGAATGCCAACCTCGTTTTAGTCAGAACTTGAGGGAGAGATTCGGCTTGAAGTCGTGATATAAAAACGCCGCCAGAGTTCTCTCTGACTCGAGGAATCGATGTGTAAAGAAAAAAAAGAAATGCTAATGTGGTACATGCCGAGAAAGTAGAAGAATGTAGGGCATGGGGATGTATGATATGATGTAGAAGGTGCATGGGATGAAAATTCATCAAGCATCAACTGGGTATTTGAATTTTTTTGAGATCGAGAGAGATCAATCTGGTTTTATACCTGCTGGCAACATTAGGCTCATATCACCAACAAGAGACAGATGATTAGCCCCTGAGTCATGGCGGAGTGCCGCGGGCTCAGTCGGCCGCCCGGGAGCTCGTTAACATGGCACAGGTGTGCGAAAGCCCGTACCTGTCATGATGCTGCAGTTACCTTTGTAGGGGCGCGCGGGCTAATTCAAACAGCACGCTGCCGAGACGGCATGGCAGGCAGCGATAAAAATGCCGAATCTGACCCCGAGGTACAGACGATACACAACACCTGTCTCACCTGTGGGGGTTTACGATGGGGGTAGGGTTAAAGGGGCCAGGATTATGGAGGTTGGGGGGTGACTGATAACTATTTTTGGATGTAGCCCTATCTGTAGACATGAGTTGCTGTGATTAGTATCCCTCCAAGGGCTTAGTGGCATGCTGTCACTACGGCAAGAGAGATATGTAACTCACTGGTTTTCTGGCTTAGGGGAATGATTTCTCCATCTTGATTCTGTTGGTTGTTTCTGTTACATATTGATGCGCCCCGTGGTCCTTATGTAGAATTGTGTCCTGCTCCTCCTCGTGGAGGGATATTTCTTTTGTCCCCTTTTCCATATTTCCTATGAAATTTGAAAATGATAATTAGTAATTTCTTTACATTAGTTTTGTTAGAACAAGTTGTGAGTGTACTTGGGCTAATTGTGTAGAAAGTATGTCAGAGTTTATTTTGTAATTCTGTTACCTACAAGGTAGTGTCGATATAATACTTACAATTATGTAAAATCAGTAATTTTGCCTGTGTATCCTCTGTCTTGTTGAATGAATTGTGGTTGCTATTATTGCACATTCTATAATGAGGAAAGTAGCCAGGTATTGCGTAGCATTTGCTTAAACAGCTTGATGGTTAAAAAAAAAAAAAGAATGTGCGGGAGAAAAAATACTGCATTCATGTCACTCATCGTTGCAGGTATTACAAAAGCAGGTTCTGTATCACTTGGTATATATGGAGACACTGCATGTCTTTTGAATCCAAGGAGAAAACTTCATTAATCTTTGTGAATGTAGTTATGAAATTAAAGTAACTTTGCCGGTGATATTCCAAATGTCAGTATAGCAGCAAGGAGCTTACTCCTTGATAGCAGCTACTTTACATTGGTATTTGAAATACAAATTGTACATGTAGCTGTATATTTTAGTGCTCAGCAGGAAAGCATACATTTGGCGTTTATATGAAGTATGCTGCAAGATACGAACAAACACATGTCACATCTTGCCGGCAGCATAGCTGCGAGCACCTTGTGGTCTTGTAGTAACAGTAGGTGGGGAGGACTCGATCAAGGAAATCAATACTTGGGGTGGGGCGAGAGAGTGAGAGTGAGACGAGATGGGTCTGCCTAATTTGATGGACATGTCACCAGAATCAGATTAGTCAAGCCTTAAAGTGGGAGCACTTGGCGTATGGATGTGGGATTAAGGGGCACATGCTCGTAGAAGAGCTCAAATTGAAGTTCGAGCGGAGTAATTTTAGTCCACGGCAGAACCCACTGAGGCGAAAGAATGGTTATGGTTAGCACGTGCTTAAAGGCGTTCCCTGCGGAATGGTTTATGGGCAGACGCGGGGTTGGAGGCATTCCCAATTAGATAAGAGATCGTTGATTTGATCAATGAGTTCAACTTCACAGGGTATTTGATGGCAGGATATTGAGGGAAAGAGTATGTTTTAAGACGAGTTCATGCATCTGACATTCCTAGTTTGTGCAGGATTATTTCCAGAACGGCACGGAATGAAAGCCAAGTGCATTTTCTGATGACGAAATGAAAACCACAAGAACATTTATAATGGGGAACCCACAGCCTGCTTTCTGTATGGCTGCTTTGTTCTGTGAGCCATGCGAGGAAGCATCTGCATTTGTATGGAGCAGAATCTGCCTCAGCCTCGGTGCATCTTTAAGGTGAGCAGGCTTCATCTCCAGGAGAGAAGTTGGGGAACTTGATCCCCGACAAGTTATTGGCGTGGTTTCGCCTCTCTTGACATAGGAAGCATCGATAGGAAATGAATCTCCGGACGGACTTGAGAGAACGCTTCGCGAGAAGGAAGAGGGACTTGCCAAGAAAGAAAGAAAAGAGAAAGATGGGGGGGGGGGGGGGGGGTAGGGTAGGGGAGGAGGGGGGGGAGAGAAGAAAATTGAAAGGAAGAATGGAACTCTCTGTGTTCAGGAACAGGAAAACGTTGCATATTTGGCACAAGAGTGCTTTTTGAGCGACACCCTCAAGATGGTATGTTTCCAGTTACAGCCAACAGGTTGAAGGTATTGTTCCATCAAGATTGAATACAGAATGTGGATACTGAAGACAATGCAATGAACAAATTGTCTCTTGCTGTATGCATTTTGTACAAGTCACGTTAAAGGATAGCAATCCATCCCTTTAAATGTAAAACATAGTTTTCTTATGCCTGCAGAAACTGGCAATTTTTGCTCTAAAATGGACATGTATGCATAAGAAATGTGTGCAGTTGTGCCATGGTACCTCAAATTCAGTTGGGTAATGATGAAGATGCAAAATATTAGCCAAAAAAGGTACACCCTACAGTAATGCACAATCATAGCATATCTGATTGTGGTTGCTATAATGTTTTATAAATCTATTACAAATTGGGCCATGGCAGTGTCTGTCAAACTTCAGCTTTGTGAATGAATCGCAAGCTGCTTGTTCGGAAATACAACTGCTAGGGCAAGATTGATCATCGTGTAACATTCTACCAACTCTCTGTTATTGGGAGGGGGGGGGGAGCGCTTCAGGTATTAAAGTCAAACAATCTGGTCTAAATTATTTTTAAGTATTGATTTTGATATATTCCAAAACAACTCATCATCATGGTAAGTTACGTCATCCAGACAAGTTTCTTGGTAGACCCTTTCGATACATTGCAAGCAAATTCCAAATGTTGGAAGATGAGTAGTGAGCCCTTCTGAAAACTACGTTTTACCTTTAAAAGGAAGTACTAGTATTATCAAATAAAAGAGATGATGTCATGCGGTAAATGAGTTGCCAACTTGATTGAATGGAAGATGCAAGAGAAAAGTACATGTAACAACCATGTTGCCCATGGGCACACAACTACATCGTATGTGATTTTTGGCTCGGAGACAGTTATTTCACATGACATGCCATGCTCATTTGTTATTCGACACATCGTGAAGACTAAAATCAGGTTTTTGTCAAGCATTCTTGATGAACCTAAACGCCTCTTTTTTGGGAGAGAGTGTGGGAAAATAATTTCATTGATAATATATCTTGATCATAGTACATGTATAATATGATTTTATTTAACTAACTAAATTTAGAGATGTATTCAATGTTGTGCCATTTCTTTCTCTCACCAAAATGAGGAGTTCTTGACAAATGATGGCATTATCATTTGATTAATCATGATAATAGATGATTGAAGGAAATGGTCATAGCTTAGTGTAGATTTTGATAGAAAGATAAATTGATTTGATTTTTTTTTTTTTTTTTTTTGGGGGGGGGGGCATGGTAATATGAGAACAATTTTTTTTAATATACATCTGTCATAGTAGCATGTCAGGAATGAGAAAACACAATGTTGCACAAAGGAAACATGCTGGAACTGATTAAAGATATATGCAATAACCCCATGCATGCGGGTTAAATTCTTTGATTTTGTATTTCTATGTGTGTGTTGATCTGTGAGTTTGGTTTTATGCGCTTACACTAAATAATTACTTTGTATGGCAGGGGAACAATCTTCAATTCTCTTAATATTGCTGGAGTTTAGTCTATGGCATTAGGAGAATTAATTTGAGGTTAGTATTAACCTGAGAAATAGAATGAAAATGAGAAGGCAGCAGGTTTTGTCATAGTTAGCCATAGTGCAAATGAACCAGGATGTTGGTGGTACGAGACATACTGTTGGCAGATGCTGTATACTGCACTGCTGTATACCAGGTTCATTTATTATGTATGGGGTATTAAATTTATTTAACAGGGTACATTAAAGGCACTGTTTAATCATGTTCCCAGTTTTCAGGTCTCGGCTGCGTGGTACGTAGTGTTGTCTGGTATTGCTCAGAGTATTACTGTAAAACGAGGAATTTTCGCGTGCACTTTAATTTCACGAATTTCGCGAGCACCAAGATTCGCGAAATTAAATTGCACGCGAAAGTTCTTGTTTACACTATATGCATTGAACGCCAGTGGCACTTCGCGAAATTTTCATGCCACGAAAAAGGCTGTCAGCTCCAATTCGCGAAAATTTCATGCCGCGAATATATCATGTTTTACAGTAAGCTGTAAAAACACTGCTGTTTAAAATAAATACTAAATTCTTGTTTTTTTTTAAGTTAAAAAAAAATGTGAGTGATCGGATTTGCCATATTCGGTATTTCCCACAAACAGTAGTATTAAAATAATTCATTCTGTAAATATATTTCTTTTTCTTTTTTAGCACATTGATATTTGTTCATAGATACCTCTTTATATAATACTGACAGTACAATTCTTCAATACATAAGTGCATTAGAGTGTGTGTGTTTTATTCATGCAATTGAGCATTATTATACAGTTTAGTTTGCAAAGTTTGATAACTTCTGAAATTTAGCCTCCACAGTATTAAATGGTGTCTTTAATTCTAGCTTATTAGAGGCATGCTATGCGGCTCAAACCGTGCATGATACAACACTGAACCTGTAATTCACTAGGAGTGTGTAAAAGCATAGACTTTGTCCATGGAATGCAAATGCCAGATGCTCTCCTACCTCCAACCCCGTTGGCTCCCCAACCCCGTTTTAGAATAATGCAAGATTATGGATAATATAATTATGAGTTGTTCAATCCAGTCAGTATCATGATGGTATACAAATTTTCCTCGTTGTGCAGGTTGTAATAGTAATCACTATAAGGAACACACTATCCATGGTCTGACTTCTCTTTCTCAAGGAATCTTCAAGGAATAGTTTTTATCTGTGTGTGAAATAATAAAGAAATGTATATCCTCGCTCTTTTTTTCTCTTCATCTGATATGTTTTATATATGTAGATTTATGTATAAAGGTCTGTTGGAAAGTTTGTTCATTTCTCTGTTTTAAAGGGGCATTCTGGACGATTTTCATAATTTCACATCCTCTAGTAAATAAATCAACAGCTCCAGGTATAGATTTGTGGAATTTATTGTGGTCATTGAGTAGAGAAATCAATACTCTGATGATGACATCGGAGCCTCACATATTTCAGAAATGCAACAATGTAATCCATTACAATACCACATGCTTAACAAGTTCACTTGTGTAGAATTTATGCATGCCTTCTTCTTTTGTTCTGCTTCCTTGAACCCCTACTCATGCATTCTTGTAGTGAGGCTGCCATGTCATCAGCTTTGTTCATTGTGATTTGTTATAGATTTTGAAAACACGCCTATTCCTCATCCCAATCAATACAAATTCTGAAACTCACTACCCAGTATAACCACTTTATAGTTGTTCATATGTAAAAGTCTGAAAATCACCCGGAGGTCTCCTTTAATTGTGGATACAGAGCTCTATCTCCCTGTGATTACAGTCATTGCTGCCACCTCTAGGTACACACATGACCAAAAATATTGCAATTACCATCATCATTTATCATCCTCATCATCATTGCCTTTATAGTTATCATGGCTGAGAATGGCTGAGATATCCAAAACAAGGTAAAACATAGTGGTCCTAAAAAAGGGGGTCCCATTTTTGTTTTAAGAGGACCTCTTTGTTTTTGGATATCTCAGCCATTTCAAAACCATTTCTCATCAAATAAACTTTAAATTCCTGTTAGAATTATTATGCTCTTTTATATTTCATAAGAGGTTTCTCATCTCACAAAAAAGTTGGAAACCTGAAGGCCCATCTCAACCAAAACTATACCATTCCTTTAAGGTATATTATATAGTAATTTTATACACCTATTAGTATTGATATAGTACCTTCCAAGATTCTCAAATCAAAGAAAAGAAATACATTGATTTTTCTGTTTCATGATTAGCTGCTTGGATAGTCTTTCAACATCCTATGTATGAGTGATTATGTCTGATGGAGGAACATAACCATGCATGAATATCACTACAGTATATGAACAGAAAGTTGTCGAGACAGACGATTTGTGTGTGTGTGTGTGTGTGTGTGTGTGTGCCAGTGTACGTACATCATTGAAGGGAAACTACATGCTGTATAGAGATATCAGATTACAGCCTCTATGTCTGAGATTTCATTGTGCGCTAATTAAGCATTCTTGGAACTGCTGACAATTATGTTTTCCTCGTACATTGTAGGGGTTTTTCCCCCTCCCTCAAGAATTGAAACTAAGCTTTTTAAAATGTAAACTAGGATATTGTTTTTGAAGTTTTATGTAGTGTGCTTAATTATGCAATTTTCCAATCTTTCAAGGCAAAATAATAAATCTCCATATATTTTAGGCTTCATTGCAAAATTTTTATATGGTAGGATGTTTTGTGATACAACAGACCAACACATAATGCATCAAATGTGATAACTCGAACACTTTTTAAATCACTGCTCCCATTGGTTGCCTACACAGTATGTTCACTGTGTGTCAGTATGCTCTTTGAACTAGAGAGGTGCTCCTATTGCCTTTAAAGGAATGAAGATGGAGGGAGTTTCTGAGAATTCTTGAGCTTTGAGATGGTGATCATATGTCATAAGGACATAAATATTAATTTCTTTATCATTTGGATATTTGAGACCTTAATGCAGGCTGCATGTGACCAGAAATTTTCCCACCCCTTGGATCATCGTCTTGGAACGGGCCTTGGTTTCGCAGCTCGGCTCCCCATTATACACTCACATTGCCTTCATACCAGGCATATTTGGTTGTGGTCGATTTCTAGTCCCTTGATACTAGTCTCGCCTCCCAGACTTCTTGGCGCCCAGAGACTTGTTTCACTTCGTGTCTCGAGACGTGAAACATTTGTCAAAACTGGTCATGGACTGCACTAATCAATTTTCATTGCCCCATGGCCATTGAGTCTTTTAATTTAGTACTTTAATTGATACTTAATTCCAGAAATATATTTGAAACTGGGAGTACTTTTAAGGTAATTTTGAATGTACATTGCATTCCAAATTTGTCTTTGCTGTCAACCAACTCTCGCAAGCACTCTTACTACACCAGCATACAGCTGTAAACCACAAAAGTCTGCTGTAAATTAGGATATATGTGCGTCAAAGTTTTGACTGGATGTCAACCGTAATGGTGTCTGCTACAGATCTGATTTCATAATTATTGTAATCCATAAGCCCTATAAGGAAGAGAATTTAATTTTTTGTTAGTTTGGTTTGCTGTGTTTTGTTTTGGTTTGTTTTTAGATCATGTACTCTGCAAATTACAGCTATATTGTAATTTGTGTGAATCATACAAATTTTTGTCATTCTGACAAAATATCAAGCATTTGATTGCAAAATGAAGTGGCCTTTAAGTATATTTTGTCTACTCAAAACCCTTCTTGATCGAGCAAAGTTTTAAAGGCTCTCAGATATGTGTGATCAATGAGCGTGTTTCTACTGAGAGCACCTCACATCCCTGGCATCGCCACAAATTTTGTCCAACGCAGCACCTCGTATTTTACGACCAGTCGAGCTGTTTCTACTGAGCGATAAAATACGAGGTGATGCAAAGGTGACGTGCAAATGCGGCGATTCCGGAAGTCAGGTATTTTTTTTTTTTTTAAGTTACAGATTTGGGTCACGCGCGCACTGCCTGTTAATACGATCCGAACCGGGCCTGCTTTGCTACAACTGCTTCGGCTATTTTTTGATAAGCCATTTCTCTTCGTCTTCCCATCCAATATACCCCGAACTAACATACTGGTATCCTGCCACTGACTGATGAGAAATCTTTGGAGATCGAGGGTCCAGTTGAGATTTTCTCAAGGCTGCGACATACTAATGTGGTACTCTCGCGATTCGAGACAATATAAAATGAAATAACGCGGTGTAAAATCAAGTAAGTGATGAGGGCTTAGTAATGCAATAAGTGAGGCTGTTAATCACGCGAACAATAGATGATGAATGCCACAATTCACATGTAACGTAACATATAGGGCCTATAACACATACATAAGCGAATTGGTACAAACAAAGCATGATGCGAACACGGTCGCTGTGTGTACACACGTATTTTGTACACATGTGTCGAAGGAGTGTGTGCGATGAACCGATTGAAAAGCGTGGGGAGAAATTTTAGACGTCCGATAACACCACGAATTTCGCTACCCGGTGTGTTTCTACTGAGAATCGTCCGTCGCGTCACCACGCATCGACCACCTCAATAGATGGACGACGGAGCACCTCGCATCAGCCGGCATCGGCCACTACCCGATCTGTTTCTACTGAGGAAAAATTTGAGGTGTCACCACGCATCGGCCGGTATCGGCCGGCATCGGCCGGTATCACCACACATCGGCTGGCATCACCTCGAATTTTCGTCGCTCAGTAGAAACACGCTCAATGAAGACACATACAATATACCACTTGTCATACTTAAAAAAGAAATAAAATAAAAAATTATGCCTCCGACGATACTCGTGGCGGAGGCATTAAAAAAAATGTCCTCAATTTATGGATTGTCTTGAGTTATTTATTGCTACAGCAGATTCGGTTTCTGTAGCTAGAATTTACCTTGACGGAGTTTCGCTTGAATTTTCAATATATTTGCAAAGCTATGAGCGCCCGTACAGCTGTACATAGTAATATAATGCTTGTGATGCTTCATTTTTGTAAGTCGTGGTGGATGTTGTCTTTATGTCACGTACCACATTGTGTAACTTTCGAGAAGAAGTTTCACATAATCAAAATATGAATGAATAGAGGATTATATCTTCTGATTATCACACAGTGTACAATTAAAGGCATTATTTACCATTTACAGATGAAACAAAAACCCAGTTTTAGTGCTTTAAAATAGTTCTTAAAATGTGAGTTAGGGATAGGAACAACCAATATGAAAATGTTAATCAGTATAATTGATGTTAAGTATTGTTAGATATACAAAATGTGAACGATAGTAACTAATAAAATTATTTCTGGATTAATCCATCTACAGTTATGGTTTATAGAGAAAAATAGTGATACCTTCTTATATTTTAGGCTTTATTGCAAAATTGTTATATGGTAGGATGTTTTGTGGTACAATAGACCTACATTGTACACGTACAGTGTATGCATCAATTGTGATATCTTGAACATTTTTTAAATCACTGCACCCAAAGGTACACGGTACCTTTAAGGTATTACTTTCACAGTCATGTATGTGATGTCTGCACAAAGTCTGTGACATTTGAGAAGAAATTTTATTTAAGTGATGAACATGTTTGCAATTTATTGTTTGATCATACAGTCGTTGCATCCTTTCTGCAGCCATAGCACTTGCAGGTAATTCCGCGTTTATAGATCAATGCAGCAGTTTGTTGTGCTTTGCATAATGCAACACGAGTGGCTGAATTGCAAAGACTAAGGCTATGTCTTTGTGTGTTGGAAGCTCAACCAGGAGACTGGCATTGGTTATGCAAAATTAGGACAAGCATGTTCGGGTCAGATTTATCAACATGTCTATTAATTCAGCCAATGAAACCATGACAGGGTTTAGTACACCTTGTGACCCATTTTTGCCAGGTCTTAGAAAAATGTTGTATAGTCTTTGTTTCAAATACACGATTGATCTATTGCACTTGTAGAACATACAATTAATATGAATAGACGGTACAATGTATAAACATGACTATCTAATGCAAGAGGAATGGGTGCATTCAGCTTTGTTTTTGCTGATGAAGGTCTGGTAGAGGAGACTACAAATTGTCTTTGTTCTGGTTATTTTTAGGTGCCGAGTACACTTGTATGGTACAGACGAGAATCAAGATGACATGCCGCTAGTACATTGTAAACCTCAGCCAGTGTACAGATTGTATGCTAGTCACACAGTAAATGTGACATGAGAAACACTGTCAATTAATGCTGTCGGATATGATAATTTACAGACATGTTTCAACACATTAATCATATCTGTGGAAATTTCACCTCTGGCATTTCAACACATATAGGGCCTTTCAATGCAGATATGGTGTTTCAGTGCTTGCAGATTTGTGGATATATTCATGGCTATTTCCTTAGGACCTACAATGTGTAGTAGTAGGCTATTCAGCGAACTTGTTCGCATCACATACAAGCACTGGTACTTATTGATACAAGGGAAATCCAGTCTATGTTCATTACCTGTCATTGTGTTAGGCAAGCCTTGGGCAAGATACACATTTATGTTGAGTATGAAAGTGGTAGGCCTAATTATCTTGCGTATTAACAGGGGTGGAGCTGATGCTTACATTATAGACCGATTCAAGCGACTGTTCATGGAAGTGCGCCCTCTTAAGGCGACGCCATAACTGGGGGCCAAACAGGCTGGGTCGGCAAGCGCCCTGCGTGCGTTGCAAGGGTGCCAGCGGCAGCCAGTGCTTTTACCACCCGGCGCCAGCCGGCCAGCTAGCTATCTCTGGCGCTGGCAGCGATCGACGCATCTGGCTTTGTGACAACAAGAGTCTACTTTTTTTTTTCGCTAGCTAATTTAAAAAAAAAATAAATAAACAACTTATACCGACTATGAGCGAATGGGTAGATGACATACGGCTGTAGCCAAAACTTGAATTTCAAGGTAAATATCGGCACGATCCGTGAATGTTTGTAGACTATTTCTTTGGCGATGACTTGGGTACTCGCGTGTAAGCCCCGTAGATTCACATTTGTGGAAGAGAATAAAAACCGCTGGGGAGAATTATTGCTAGGCGCAGGCAGACGTCTTGCTAATAAGCCTAGGCTGTTGACAAGTTAACTGATATATGATTAAATACAAATAATGAATAAGAATCTTGAGCTAGATATGGCGCAATAAATTGCAAGCTATCAGTTAACTTAACCTAATTTTAGGGCAGGCTAGGCTTTACTCGGGAGTGTCGGGCCAGCAGGGTACAATCTGTCTAACGTTAATTAGATCTTGTCTAGAAATCTAGGCAAGAGTCCAGACTAGATCTAGACCTATTGACTTCTAGAACCCGTCCCTACACGACGGTTGTCGATAACTTCAGCCAAACGGAATATAAATCTAGGCGTTTCTGATCTATATAGGCCGTATATGCCTAAACTTACGAAACGACTACGTCGCCTGATGTCTACAACCAAAACTTCTACTGTTTTAGGTCTAAGTAACCTTGCATAACATCACGCTAACGCCTAATATCATAATCTACAAAAGTGATTTTTAAATCATACTTTCTTAGTATGATTATGAAACGAGTGTTTGCCACCGTCCATGATTTCATTTATAAGTATCACTTTATCAAAAGTCAAATTCAGAGTTCCAGGCCAAAATTGAATAGGCCTATGGTTAATTCAGTGCTGAACATTGAAGAAGTGCAAACAATATAAGAATTTAACGCATCTTGAAACATTTATTTAGCTGTAGTGTAGGCTGTAAAATGTTTGTCATAATAATACAGTCTAGCCAGGAAGTGTATTCTAACTTTGGCAAGTAGGACACGAAGGATTTGTAAAAAAAAAAAAAAAAAATCAGTGAATTATCAAATTCTTTGATCTTTGATCTAAACTTGTCTTCTAAGATGAACAACATATTTTACGAATATGCAGTGATAACCTAATTAAATAGAGAATCTAGTAGACATAGTTTGTTTCGAAATCTGTGCATTTTTATACCGTTGTATTTCACTTAATTGTCTTTAATTTTGCCTTGATTTATTATGCGTCAGCGGTGTCTGAATTTCACACACTGCCGTGCAGTTTCCATTTCCATTTTTCTGTTATTTGTGTACCCTATTAACTGCACGGTGTGTTTTCCTGATCCTTCCTTTGAAGCTTTCAAAGTAGATCAATATGTCTGAATCACTCAATTTGTCCAAAAGAAGGGCATTAAAAGCCGCTGAATGACTTTTCCACACAGTGAGTAAACAATCACAATTATAATATTAGCGCGGCGCCGGCGGTCGCCGGCCGCGGCGCAGCGGCCAGGCCCGGCTAACTATGCGCGATGGGTACGCTAGGCTGCTAGCTGCAAGTGCAACTCGCTGGGTAGCTAGCTCGCGGAAGCCCCCGTTGGCCCCCAGTTATGGCGACCGTTATAGCGCCGCTAGCGGCGGTAGGTGAATAGGTCATCGAAATTGAATCGGTCTATACTCAATTGATTGCACGTTACAGTGTGTGTACTGGTATATGTGTTTGTGGGTGGGGAGGGGGGGGGAAGTATGCACTTCATAGAAGTAGTGTAATCAAATATGAGTTCGTAAGTGAGTTTAATTATACATAAAGGTACCTAAGTATCTCATTTTTCTTTCATGTGTCTGTTGACGGAGTGATATTTCTGAGCCTCCAAAAGAGAAATTTGTAGTCATGAAATATGATATATATGTTTGCCATAAAGTCATGTCGGAGACACCACATCATGGTATTGGGGCGCGTTGACTCCCCCTTTTTTATGTTGCTTAAAGCTAGAACATAGTTCTCAGAAGCACTCAAAAGAGTATCTGTTACCACTTGGAATTTGCTTGCAATACATGGAAAGGGTCTACCAAGAAGCTTACCTGGCTGCCAAGATGATGAGTTGTTTTGGAGTATTTGAGATCCAAACTGCAGAGTGATTTTGATTGCAGTACACGACTATTATACTAGAATAGCCCTCCTGTTCAGCATTGTTAGAAGTTTGTTGGCCCGATTTGTCAATTATCAATAATTGTGAAAAATTACATAGCAACCACAATCGGGTAAGTTCTGAGATCATGGACTTTGTGTGAACCTTTTTCTTTAAAATATTACACATTTTTGTCATTAATTACCCTACTAAAAATCGTGTTATTCCAGCACTCTTTCACACATTTATGAATATGTGTGCATAATGGAGCTAGAATTGATAGTTCTGCAGGTATACGAGAACTATGTTTTGGCTTTAAAGGGATGGTATAGTATTGGTTGAGATGAGGAGTCAGCTTTTAACCTTTTGCGAGATACTTAGAAATCACGTTATGATATGTTAAAGAGCATGCAATTCTAAGAGGAATTCAAAGTTTACTTGGAATAAAATCGGTTTTGAATTGGCCGCGATATCCAAAAACAAAAACACTGATCGTAATAAAAAGATGGTTCCCACCTTTTATTAGGATCACTTTGTTTTGGATATTTCAGCCATTTCAAAACCAACTTTCATGAATAAACTTTGAATTCTGCATAGAATTACAATATGCTCATTCATATCTCATAACAAGTTTCTCATCATCTCAGGAAAAAATATCATCAAAAGAAGTTGGAAAACCTGAAGCCCCATCTCAACTGAAACTGTACCATCCCTTTAATCATTGTTTGTGGATTTCTTTCTGTCCCTCTTCCTTTGCAGGGTTTGAGTCATCTCCATGCCAACCATGTCATCCACAGAGACATCAAAGGTCAAAACGTCCTTCTCACAGAAGATGCAGAGGTCAAATTAGGTGAGTTGTTCGTTTGTTTTCTTCTGTTTTCTTTGCTCTTGTTTTTCTTTTTGGTAAGCCAGGGTCAAGGAGGGATATTGGGGACTTTTCGATTTCATTTCCCGGACATGGACGGCGAGATAATGATGTCATTTATAGGACCTGCGCATGCTCCAAGTTCTCTAGCATGTCCACCGCCAGAATCGAGAACGTGTCTTCCAGGGATTTCGTCATCGCTTGGCGCACCAATAGCCAACCCCCCCCTGGAGGGGACGGGGCCATGACGTCGTAACAGTACATCGTGTACGGCGTGCACTGAAAATCCAAATGGGTGATAACACCACCGACATAGCAAGTTGACTGCAGTCAGTTGGAACCGCTCTAGTACAAGAAGGGCGTCCGCGTCCACACAATTGAAAAGTTCCTATTTTGTCCAGTGACATCATCCACGAGGAGCTGCACATGTAAGAAATCCTCACACTTCCGAGCTTCGGCTGATCGCTCACGGTGGACTAAAAGTTTATGTTGGCATGAATCCGAAGCCTGGAGGAGTTTCTAGTCAGTATAGATAGTTGACTATAGCATCAGTTCAGTTTGGTTTATTTTACTCTTCCATTTGTGCACCTTGAGTGCTGATTGGCACAGAAATTCCTACAGCATTAAACAAGCTGTCCAAAGTTCCTGGTACAGAAAGAGTTAAAGACATCAGATTCAGGGTTCTATATTTATAACTTCTCTCTTTTCTAACTGCTTGCCCGGTCGGGCAATCAGATTTTCAGATTGTTGGAGGACACTTGCCTGAACATGAATTTTACTTGCCCAAAGAGAAAGTCCTAAAATATAAGAAAATGATTTCGAAAATCACTTGTAAGTCAAGGTAGGGCTGCACACTGAGCTATTTTTCTACTGGTCTGACCTGTCTGTTGGACCTGTAGGTACCCAGTTTTTCAATTTTTACTAGTCCAATCCCGAAATATTTACTGGTCCGACAGTGATTTTTACAGGTCAGGGACCATCAGACCAGTGCCAGTGTGCAGTGTTGGTCAAGGGTTTGATAAAAGACTATCATTTGAATAAACAGCACACATTGATTCACATGCTTAAACACATTGGAGTAACAAAATTGGTTCGTTGGAGACTTGATGTTGCATGGCAGTGGGGCTTTTTCATGTAAGTTTCGGAAAGTTGCTGAAATGGAATTGAAGTGCATGGCATCACTCAACAGTCATCATCTTTGGGCTTATATATTATTGACTTTGTGGGCTTGAAGGGGGGGGGGGAGTAAAAAAAAAGGTGGCTTAAAAACTTTTTGCTTGCCCAGTTCGGGCAAGCATTTTTTTCATTGTTCCAAAATACTTGTCTGACTGTAATTTTTTTTTTTCACTTGCCGTGGGCAATTGGGCAAGTGCTGTAGCTTCCTGCCAGATTACAACATGCACTCCTTTAAAAGGAGATGAATAATTTCAGACATGGATTCATTCATTTTATGTCCTGTCTTCTTCGGGCACCACACAGTTAAAGTGAATGGTGCCAGGAATTATGGATTATTTGTGGGATATCATCCACCAGAATAAACGTGCAAGTGTTGAGAAACCTGTTTTGATTTAGTCATGAGAACTGGAGATATCTCATTCAAATCTTCCGGTGTTGTATCAGAACATGACGATCGGGGAGGGGCTCTGCCGTGTCGTCTGCTTTAACCCATTGAGGACGGGCTGATTTTGCTACAACTCGCATTTCCCATAGACCCCTGCCCGAGTATACTCGGGACTCGTCTTCAACGGGGTAAACCAGCCCAACTTGGTTCTGTGATCGTATCACATGACTCTGTGGGGATTTTTAAATGCGTGTGTGTGTGTGTGTATTTTTTTTCTTCTTGAGATATTGAGTTTGACTCTTCGGAAGGCTGCATTGCTCGTGGGACTGGAGGGACTCAACGAGCGATGCATTGATATTCCGAGCCAGCCGTGGCTGTCGTCTTGGCTGGGTCTGCCATGCATCAAAGATTTGCATAATGAATTGCTAGTGCCGAGTGGCAGACTTTGATGGGGTTTTTTTTCTTTTCTTTTAAGGAAAAAAAAAAGAAGAAGGTTGAAGTAGGGGCGGAGAAGCCAAATTATGCTACTTTATTGCTCATGATGCATGCTTGATATATTTCAGTAACAACTAAGAAAGAATATTTTATCTCCTCTTTGGGCAAAGGTGTAAAGGGGGAGTTGGGTATCTCTGGTAAAGCTTTTTTTATTTTGTTTTTTTGAAGGAGGAAATTCACACAGACTATTATTTTCAAGTGACTGATGATTTTGATGACATAATGGGAAAGCTGTCTGTGAGGGGAGGATTTTCTGAAAAATTTCTGAACATACATATATTACTCACTTTTTTTTTCAGGTGATTTTTATAGTATTGTTTTTCTAGCATATCATGTGGTATGTAATTGCAAGGTCACATACCATTGTGCATTCCTGAACACGTACACATATGAATCTACATTGTACTCAAAGGTGCCCTTTTGCTGTACTCTCTGTTTTGTCATGAAGTGGCATACATAAGAAAGTGAGAGCATTCTAAAGTTCAACTCAAGCACAGTACACTGATATGAAACATATATATCTATCTATCTCGCAATCTATGTATCCATCCATCTGTCTATCTGTCTATCTATCTATCTATTTATTTGTCTATCTATCTGTCTGTCAGTCTACCTATCTATCTGTCTATCTATCTACCTATCTATCTATCTATCTAGATCTATCTATCCATCTATCTACCTATCTATGTATCTGCTGGTACCCATCTATCTATCTATCTATCTATCTATCTATCTATCTATCTATCTATCTACACTTATCTGTGTGTGGGTAAAAGTTCAAGTCAGGCATTGTACATTAACATGAAAGATTTATCTGTCTATGTGTTAATCTATTTATCAATCACTCTGTCTGGCTGGCTGTCAATGCAATCTCTATCTCTTAATCCATTGAGGACGAACTGATTTTGCTATAACACGCATTCCCCATAGACACTTGCCCGAGGATACTCAGGACTCGTCCTCAACGGGTTAAAATATGAATGATGTGATCATACACAGGGATACAAAGACATCAGAAGCACTATCTCAAGGGTACACCAATACATTGTCTCTTGTCTCATCATATCTCATTATTTTCTCATCATTTTTCTTATCGCAGTGGACTTTGGGGTCAGTGCTCAGCTGGACAAGACCATCGGCAGGAGAAACACCTTCATCGGGACGCCCTATTGGATGGCGCCGGAGGTCATCGCCTGCGACGAGAATCCCGATGCCACGTACGACAACAAGAGTGACTTGTGGTCGCTGGGTATCACCGCCCTGGAGATGGCGGAGGGACAGCCTCGTAAGATGGACTTTCGAACTTTTATGAACCATAACTGGCTGTCGGGCAAAAGCTCGGTAGTCTAGTGGATATGATACCTGTATAGTGATCAGGACGTTGTGGGTTCAAATTCCACCCGAGTGTGTATGCCCATGATTTTTTATCATGGCTACTACTCAAACTATGAATAGCCTTATCGCTGTTTTTATGTCAATGAAGGGCAATATGTCAATTAGTTGCAGTGAATTTCTACTTGTTTTTTTTTAATCTGGCTACACATGTCAAAATGATTATGATGATATTCCCGTGCCATGTAAAATATTTTATCCATGAAGGCCTTTTCTTGGGGGCCTATTTCTAAAATGAGTTTGGCAGTCTCTTTGCGTAAGTTGTGCAATTGTTGCATATTGCTCTAGGAAATGGGACCCAGAACCAAAAGAGATCCATATTAATATTTTGAATAATGTGCAGTTGCTTCCTTTATTCATTCATGTTAGAGCTTGTAATGTATCGGTGCATGCCACACCCCAAGTCATATTTTAGTGTTTTAGTGTTGAAGTTCAGAGGAGTTTTATCAACAGCACATCCATTGCGATTGGCAATGTGGGCAGAAATTATGTTTTTTTACCAGAATCACACTGCCCAGATCTCTCTGTATATGTGTTCTGTGTCCTGTAGTCATGTACTATATTCATCCTCCAACTCTGTGTATGTTACCACCGAGGCACTTTCAGACCCCCAAAACTTAAGATCGTCGTTTGAAGGTTAGTTACTGTCAGTAATTGATAGCAATTAATTTTAAATCTGCTACTGAATTAGCCTGTTGCCCACCAACTGTAGTAAGCCCTGTACAAAATCTATGGACATTTCTAAATCTCTTGTAAAATGTGTCTTTTTGTTTCTGACTTTTTCATTTACAGCTCTGTGTGACATGCACCCAATGAGGGCGCTATTTCTGATTCCCAGAAATCCGAAACCAAAGCTCAAGTCAAAGAAATGGTAAGTTGCTCGCCTTTGCAGTGACATGACAAAAGCAGTCGGCAAAGGTAGTTCATTGAGTTTGTGTGAATTTGCAGCTCTGCAGCACCTACAGAGAGTGTGAAATGACAACCCTACGAATACACACTTGTGGAACTATGTAATAAAAAGCATACATTTATCCCTATATGTGGGACTATGCAATAAAACATGGATATGCCCCTATATGTGGGACTAATGAACAAAACGTGCATTTATCTCAATATTTAGGACTCGATAAAATGTACATATATCTCCATATGTTTCAGCATGAGTTAACAACCATTAGTCCCTTCGAGTGTTTAGCTGTGCCATTTTTTCAAGAAAACGAAATTATCACCAAATAGCAGGGCCCTCTGGTAGAGCAGTGGCAACACTGAAGAGGCTACCCTGGGTAAATAAGACATTATTATTATTATTATTATCCAAAAGTGGCTCTCTCCTACGAGGCATTCCAATAACCGCAGAGTGAGACCAATTCCTTCGTTTTATTATTTCTGTTTGCTGTCCTCGCTAGGCGACTTGAAACTCATGATCCTAATAGCATTAATCATTGAATACCGCATCATACACAGTTTGATCCATCAAGGCCAAAAGGAATTACAACCACTTGGGGACTTTTTGTCGTTGAAAATACAAAGTTCAACGAGCCGGCCACTTTTGAATCCATGGTGACAGCGAGAAATAGCTATTTGAGAGTGTAGTCCACCTAGAGATGGTGTTTTGATTGTGAATCATATAGCCAAGGGTGGTGAGAACAAGTTTCGCTGTTGTTAGCCAAAGTAATGCTTCTCTCTTCTTCGTCTTCTTTGTTGACACTTAAAGATACAGGTTTCACATTGAGATGTTGAGATTTTCAAAGTTGTTGAACTTTGCTTACTGTGTAGCCTGACATGTTGAGAAATATAGGTGAAGAGACACTCAACAGAGTTTTGAAAACTAGTACTGTCAGTATCAGGATTTTTGTGAACAAATATCACCATGGGAGTGATTTTTTTCTGAATTGGTTTATTTGAATACTACCATCATTGCTTAAAAAAAAAAAGTAGGGAAAATCCTTTCATTGAGGGAAAATCCTTCCAATGAAGGAAAATTCTGTCATTCGCCATTTTTTCGCTTGTCTTCAGGTGTTTACTGATCAATTTCAGCTGCAGCTTTTCAGAGCTTCATTTTAGATGACATGAGAAACACTGCTGGCAGCATTTTGAAAAATGCAACCGAGATTTTAATTTCTTTCAGACTAGAATGTATTGCCAAACAATTCCTTTTAAAATGTCACATGGGTTTGTGAGCTCAAACAGGTAAGCAAAGCAAGGAATGTCGTTTGCTGTTTCTCCATGTACTCTGTAATCCTAATTGCTGCATTTGATGCCATACAAGACATACCCGATGTGACAAACATGCTCTTGTAATAAACAAATAAACAAACCAGCCAGCAAGTATATTTATAAGTAATAAAGTAAGGAAATATTGAGTCACAACAGGTTTGCAAATTGTGGTAGTTATCATGATTTCATATTCCATATGCAGTTTGTGTAGTCTGTCTGCGTTTTTAGTCATTTGATATTTGCTATCTACAGTATACCGTATAACTGCCATATATTTTGAGGGGTTTTATTTGCGCAAATTTTGCGAGTCAGATTCTATTTTTAGAATTTAACAACATGCAAAACATATCAACTCTGATCCCGACTTGAATGTGATGTCTACGTTTACATGTACTGGTATGCTGTACACATTACGTGAACAAGGTAAGTGATAGTAGTTTAGAAGGTGCACCTACTGTGTGAGTGGATGTATACTTTCTGGTATCTCTGTCCATTGCTGTACCCCGTGATTGCAAATTTAACCACTCGCCAAATTTTCAGGAAGGTTTAATTCATGAAGAATTAGACTTGCGGATGTATGGTGTATACAGGTTATGTAGTGATCATCATCACTAATTAGAAATATTCTATCAATCTAGAAAAAAGAAGTCAACATTTAAAAACTATAACAACTTTATCTGCACTCAAAATGTATTATCGTCACTTATTCACATGATGGTTTTTCCTCGCGCAGGAGTAAGAAATTCCAAGACTTTGTGGACAAGTGTCTAGTGAAAAACTACCAGCAGAGGCCGGACACCAACCACCTCCTGAAGCACTCCTTCATCAAGGACCTGCCCAATGAGAGACAGGTCCGCATCCAGCTCAAGGACCATATAGACAGGACCAGGAAGAAGAGAGGTGAGACTTGGGAGACATCTTGTGGTTGCCATGGAAACGAGAGATTGTTTACCATCCAGAGATGACAAGTCGATGAGGAGGGGTTGGAAAAGTGGAGCGTCATCTTATTTCCTTTTTTTTTCCTTTCCCCTCAGCCTTCTGATACAATGTCACTGGCTGTATTTGAAATCACAAGTTTGAGATTGTGAATTTCAAGTCCGAAAGGACTATGCAAAAACTTCTCCCCCTCTTTGTTTGTGTTAGTTTTGCTATTCTTACATGGCAATGCATCAATGACAGTGATTATGATTTTGAATACTTAACTAGATTTAGACACACTCATGCCTTTGAATGGAGGGTCTGAGTGCAGATGAATGAATAGCACAGTAAGTGTGAGTTGTTTGATCACTTGTTTTTCCAGAAACATGTGCTCCTGTTCCTGACATTAGCCGAAGGCTTGAACAATGGCAAAAATACAGCAGTAAGCCGCAATTGAGCTGTGAAACTCTCACTCTGTTCTTTACTTCAGCAAAGGGCAGTAGCGAAAACAAGCAGTAGTCATGAGTTTGTAGTAATGACTGACCTGAGAAACTCTTGTTCCTTTCTTTGTGTTGCAGTGGAGGACCTGAGCACAGACTTCGAGTACAGCAGTAACGAGAGCGAGGAGGAGCGAGAGATCGAGGAAGAAGGAGAACCAAGGTGAGGGCAGCAGATACCCATCTCCAAAAATGTTCGAAGAGGTGGAAGGAGATGGTGGGGGGGGGGGGGGGGGGGGAGGAGGAAGCGTTGTGGTCACATGTTCTGAGAGAACTTGTGCAAGTGTTAAAATTGCAGAGATGTCAACTGTTACTTTTTATGCAGTATATTTTCTCAAAAAATATGCCTTTTCTCTCATCAGTATACTACAGTGCTGTTTAATAGGTTTGTACCCCTGAAACTGGTTTTCTTTTGCTTCCAGTTTCGACCAAATTTGGGGAGTCAAGGATGCGGGTGAGCCTGAGGGAGAAAGTTGGCAGTCTTTGGTTCTCGTAGGACCTCCGAGAGTCCAAGAAACATTCAAGAGGGGGTTGAAAGTGGGGCAGAAGTGTACTTTAAGCCCTGATATATTTCATTTTTGCCCCACCCAATAATAAGTGTTTGACAGGTATCAACTTTGCACAGCAAATTTAACTGCAGTATGCTGTATGCACTCAACTAAACCCTCTTATGAGATGAGCTATGGCTAGAAGGTATGCCTCTACTCTAAAAGTCTCTTTCCTGCAGTGTGAATTTTAAGCCACCAGCATGATGAGACCCAGTCTTTATGGCAGCTGATCTTTTGTTTATTCATAGCAGCTTTGACCCTTGAAATACAAGAAAATCAGTGAGGGTGAAGATTCTGGACTAGTTTACATTATTGTACTCTTTTAATTTGTTTATGTGAATGGGTCAAAGTTATTTGCATCATCTACTGCTCTATGTGTGCGTGCCTTTCACATAAAGCTGTTCATCATGAGTAAAACATTCCTTTTCCATTTTTTTCTGTCGCTTGTGTCCAGCTCCATCCTGCCGGGTCCCAGCGAGTCGACGCTCCGCAGAAAGTTCCTCCGACTGCAGCAGCAGGACCAGCAGGAGGAAGGGGGTCGGCGGCGGTTGGAGGACGGCCCCACCAAGTACAAGCCCCCCAACGCTCTCTGCCCCATCCCCAGCCAGGCCCCCCAGCCTCAGGCACCCTCCAGCAGGGACCAGCAGGCCAAGGCGCAAGCCCGGCTGAGCCAAGCCGTCGGTAAGAAAGGGCAGACCCTCCGCTCCAGTAGAGGGGCGAATCTTATTACCCTCTGGTATACTTTTAACCCCTTCCTCCTCTTTTTTGTCTTTACAATCACACTTTTCCTTCCACTTTTTGTCCTTGAGACTTACAAAACTTCTAAAATCATGTAAAGAGTCATATCAAAACAAATGGTGAATGAAATACCATATTCATGGAGAACTGTGGTTAAAATTACACTTCATATTTTTATGAAACATTGTAGACATCCCAACATAATGGGGTTGGGTATTGAGACATAATTCTCAGGGTGTTGTATTCCATGTGAATTTATCCTGTGGTGTAGGTCATACTTCAACAGCCCCCACATATAATACTATCTAGAAAATAGAAATAAGTCAAAATATGGCAATTTCCGTCCATTCCAATATCCTCACATTATCTGTTCAGTTCCCTTGCCCAACTTGTCTGTTGGAACTTTTGTCCATATTTTTTGTTCGTTAACATTTCATATGCCCAGCTGCTTGCCCTATGATTTTGCTTGTTTGTTTTGTCCTGTATATCCAGATGATATCAGTATGTTTATAGCGACTTTTGGGAGTGGTTTAACACTGGTAGCATTGGTATTTATGAAAAACTATCCTAATCGAAATGAACAAAGTAGTTGCTTATTTGTGCAATTGTGCCCCATGAAGTTAATTACTTGATTTCCTGTGCATGTGGTTTTTGTTGTTGTCATAATGTCTAAATGGTTTGCATGATGGTAAAACTAGTGGGTACTGCATTAACCAGTGGTTACTGGAGCCTAATTCAACTCTATGGTAGCTTTGAAAATCAAATACCAAAATCACTGGTGACACTAAAAGATAGTGACTGCCTAGCTTCATGAATTAAAGGTTCTTCATTGGACACTATGGTGTGTATGCTACACCAACTATTAATTTCTCCAAAGACTTCACCATAGAGTAAGTGTAGTGCCACTACTGAATTGAAGTTAGATTTTTAACATTTGAACTCCCAATAGATAGTCAACAAACTCCAACTGTGTTGGAGGGAGGTATAAACTCGGAGAAATAACCAATAAATCTGCTAGATCCACATTTAGGCCAGCACTTTGGCAGCTGTACACCGAGTTTGACAAGTAACCAGGAGAAACTTTGCACAAGTCACATGATTTCAGTTTATTTTGCTCAAAGCTGGTGCTTTGTCACACAGTCAGACCTGTTTAAGCAGCCATCAGTCTATTATAAAGTGTAGTGCAGGTATGAAGTGATGGTGTTGAATTCGCCACCAACCTGTCAATAGTGGCCACCTGTTTATAAAGGCCATCTTTCACGATTTTTTTTTTTCTGGATTGGTAGCTGTTATAAGCAGGTTTGACTGTATTTAGCTAGAAAATGCTTGATAAGTTGCAGTCCGCATGATAGGCTTCATACAATTAGACACCATGGAAGAATGCTCACTTCTTGTTCTTTGTTGTATAGTTTCCTGTGCATGACTTGCCCAATGTTTGTGACACTTTTGTTCCCTTCCCCCCTTTCCTACTCCCACCCTCTTGTTCGCTGCCCTCCTTTACCCCGCCTTTCAACTTTTCTTTCCCCCCCCCCTCCCTTACTCCTCCATGCCCCGCCCATTACCCACACCCCCCTTTGTCTTGCCTACCACCCACTCCACAGAGGGTTTTACCCCTCCCTGCTCCCCGAAAGTGGGAGTCCGGGGGAAGGTGTCTAAGCCTCAGCCCGTTCAGTTGAGCGACGTGGGTAAGTTGATAGGGTCGTGTGCTACCAAACCATGTGGGTCTCACATTGTATGTCCTTTGCATGCACTGACACTCACCCAACAAACAAAGTTTCATTGATCTCCTGCCCCCCCCCCCCCCCCCATTTTTTCCCCCTAAAAATTGATGAATTGAATCACAAGGTACAGGCAAAACCAGCCTCTCAACATTTTAAATCTCCTACTGTGGTAAAAGCAGTTTCAAAAGAAGATTTACAAGGAAATAGAGAGACATTTGGTTGATGTCCCAATAAATCTTTGGATAACAAAATAACGAATAACGAAATAGAAATTAGGGCTGCAACGTTATCCACTCTATGTATTTTCATTGTTAATTTGTTCGATTATAATGAAATTTCGATATAACGAAAGAAAACTGCCAGTCCCGAGGACTTCATTAAAGCCGGAGTCCACATTAGTAATATCTTTTTCTTAAAAGGTAGAGTTTGCTAGATATTGTCATGAGTTGAGATTGAATGAAAAGTTGATCCTTTTTGTCTTGTGCCTGTGCATCCTTCTTGCAAGAAAGAAAATTGATACAAGAAGTGTATTCTTTGCAGAGGCAAGGTTGGACATTTCTTCTACAAACCCCATCATAACACAACCATCACATGTACATCAATTATATGTATTTAAACATTATCCATGTACAGCCCTGATTCCCATAAACTCCCTCTTAACCTGAAACTTGTAACTGATATTAACTTACAGATGGATATTACTAAATACTGATGTTAATGTATCATTTACCAATCTAAATATATATAGCACATGGCAACTTCTTGCATTCTTTTAATAAATTTTTGCAATCAGTTTGATATTGGCAGTGATCATTTTGAAATATCACTGTAACACACAACTCCATTGTGATTTTAATTTAATCATTGAAAGTTTCAGATTCTATGCCCTTTTGGTATGACTTAACCTAACTTCATTGTATTTATCAATTCATCTAATTGTTAATAGGTGCAATAAACACAACATTGAGAGCTTGACTTTATGAAACAAAACAAAACAAAACAAAAAGTGAAGAAAAAATGCTCTTGATTCATATATCATATCACTGTGTGCAGAATCATTCGTTGCCTAGAAAAATACTCCTCATCCATGTACATTCTAGAGAAAGTTCATGAACTGCAAAACGATTTTAAAAATGTATATTTACCGACAACATTGCTTGCTGTGGAACAGACATTATGTGTCTTGACCCATCCCTCCCAGCTTTTTCCACAGTCTGTAATTCTCTTTCCTGCACAATGCTCCCCATATCTCGGACACACTTACTACTTGTGGGCTGAATGTTGGGGTCAGGGTTCACGACTCGGCTGTGTCACAGTTTTAACAGGGCTGCCCATCTTATAAACCAAATATAATGATGTGTAAGATAAAGGGACATGTGCACAGGTACATGTAGCATTGTGCTTACAGAAATCTTACATTGCAGTCAAACCTTTTGTCATCAGCTTTGCTGTACATACACACACTTGATTGTGACTCCTTTAAGATGAACACATTGTTGAGTGAAAACCTTTCCCACACACAGCTGTTCATTACATCATTGTGTGCGTTGGATCTCCAAACGTGGTTCTGTCACATATGTGGTTTCTTTTGTGCTGACTTCACCGGTAGCACCTAGGGGAAAAAGGAAGAAAAAAAAAACTGTTCCATTTTCATTCAGCAACTGTTTGCATAGAGTCATTCTTATTTGCACTTTTTTCCCCTCACTTACATGGGGTTGGCCCTTTTTTATTAGATTCAGTCCTGAAAGTATCGTGATGGGTCACCAATTTTCACAACTTTGCCCCGAAAGGTGTCGGAGGCATTATTAGATTCATTAGCCTCACTAGGTGCAGATCATATTGACCATAGTCAAGTCAAACTGCATTTACATTATTTTCTGTAGGTTGACTTTCGATAAATTCCATGCACCAGTACGGCCTTGATATGAATACAGGTACCATGGTGTTATTCCCCGTCCTCCATACTAGTAAACCTGAATCCATCCACCCACCCCATCCCCTACCCCATTCTCCCCTCTCACCCCCCCCCCCCCCCCACCACCCCCCCCCCTTGAATGGCAAGGAGGACGTAAACCTCATGATTCTTACCTTTAATACTGAACAAATGCCCTCTTGACTTCCTACAGGTATTTCATTTTGTATCAATTCATAATCACCCTTTTTGGTTTTTGTTTTGTCTTGCTGTATTGCAACACCAGTTCAGCATGCCTATACTCACAATATGTATCTTTGTTGTACACATCGCTTCAGTCCTTCTGGTTGTCATTAAATTTCCATTAATCACAGTGTGTATATATGTATACGTATAATGTATACACATGTATATGTATATGTATATGTATATGTATATGTATATGTATATGTACATATATGTATGTGTATGTATATGTATATGTATATGTATAATTTATGTATATTTGTGTGTATATATATGTGTCTATAAATACAACTTGGCTTATGTACTGTACTTGTTGTATATGAATATGAATATGTGTACATATATTATGTATACGTTTATGTTTTGTTAGCTGTAGGAGCAATCAAGAGCTATGACCCCTTTGTAGGATTTTAAATGTTTAGATTGTAACTCAAGAAGGGCCCCACAAGAACCTCAATAGTACAAAGTTTGCATGTCTTTCAATGAACCTACTGTATGTCATCACAAACCGAATTGAAATAGGTTTTATTTTCTCTCTTCCTGTCGTTTGAAATGACATGCAACCCACAAAGTGCTTGACAGATCATACATGTATCTTATGTGTATCAGCATAGCTGGCCTAGATGCAGACAGGATTTTAAGACTACACGGTGTTTTTACTTGTACTGTATCAATGAACAAAAAAAAAAAAAAAATGTTCGTCTTAAACATCCCATGGGTGTGGTTCCTCTTTTGATGTTCTATTAAAGGAAGTATGTGATGAATGATCATTGAAAAAAAAGTGATCATGTCAACATAATGATGATAGATGAAAGAATTTTTAATAGATACTGAAACTGCAACCAGGTAATGGAATAAGTGAATAAATCTATATACCATGTACTTGTGAGAGTAATAGGTAGCAATGGAAGATACACCCACACACACAAAGATACACATACACATATGCTACATGCATACATCCACTTTTAAAGGCATAATTGACCATTTGCAGATGAAACAAAAACCCTGCATTAGTGCTCTAAAATAGTTCTAAAATGTGAGTTAGTGATAGAAACAACCACTGTAAATATTTGAATCGGTAAAATGGATGTTAAGTACAACTGTATCGTTAAATATACAAAATGTGAATAATAGTTATGATAAAAATGCTTCCAGACTAAACCGTCTACAGTTTCGGTTTATTGAGAAAAATACTGATATCTCCTTATATTTTAGGCTTTATTGCAAAAATTTTACGTGGTAGGCTGTTTTGTCATACAACACAACAGACTAACACATATGCATCAAAAGTGATATCTTGAATTTTTTTTTTTTTAATCACTGCTCCCAAAGGTAAACTGGACCTTCAAAGTGCACTGCACACATATAAACTTCCATGTGTGCATGCAGAAAATCAAGCAACATGCATGGGCTTGGTGGGATGGGGGGGGGGGGGGTATAGTATTTTGGAAGATAGAATTCATGAAAGTTATGACAAAAGTAGTACATGTTACTTCTCCAAGTGAATTTATGAGCATATAATTTCAAAAATTCATTTTAAACTTCATTCCTCTGATATAAACAATTACCGAGAAAGGGGGCACTAAGTGGTTTTATAATTTATGTCCAAATCCTAGCTGTCTGACCCCCCAAACAAAGCCACTACGGCATGTCAAAGGAAAGTCAATCCCATTTGTTATAATGATTTGGCTGCCATACATTTTTAGCTCTCCTGAACATTAGACATTTTTAGATACAATGTTTTTGTTACCGCAACAGTGATTTTTGATATATTGCTTTGATATATTTTTGATATATTGCTTTGTGCCCTGTGTACTAAAATGTTTTTACAAAATGAGACAACTATACATTTATCACTCATCAGTATCTCATAGAACTATATACCATCCATACCTTTAACTGCTGGTGGTATAATAAGCACATTGATGTACATGCTTATTCAATGACTGTCATGCGACTACCACAACTTCTAACCACTGACCATGATATTGATGTACCGTGGGCATGCATGTCTTGCTCTGACACCCGAGGTGTCTTGTTGCTGTGGGAAGCACCGTGTACCTATTAAAACACAATTTGTTTGGTTTTCACCTCCCCCCTTACTTAACAAAACCTGTTGTAACACTTGGATACCAAATATGGCACAGCACCATTATTGTGATAAGCTATAGTTATGTCAAGAGAACCATTCACAGAGATATAGAAAGATGATTAACTGTCAGAGGTTAATTTCTTGAAGACTGGCCCGGCTCGGATATACGTTGTATTAAAGGCATAATTTACCATTGTCAGATGAAACAAAAACCCAGCATTAGTGCTTTAAAATAGTTCCGAAATGTGAGTTTAGGATAGAAACAACCACTGTAAAAATTTGAATCCTTATAATCAATGTTAAGTATTGTTAAATACACAAAATGTGAACAATAGTTATAATAGTAATGTTGCCAGACTAAACTGTCTACAGTTATGGTTTAATGAGAAAAGTACTGATATCTCCTTATATTTTAGGCTTTATTGCCAAATTTTATATGGTAGGGTGTTTTGTGATACAACAGACCTACACATATGCATCAAATATGATATCTTTAAAATTTTTTTGAATCACTGTTCCCAAAGGTAAACAGGACCTTTAAAGAATCCCCTTCACAAATTGCGTACAGCTTTATCACTGATCCCTGTGTAAGTACACACACAGCCAAAGGATCTCGAGTTGAGTCGGCCGTTACCGATGAACATGCATTGTGATGCACATATTCACTGACGGGCACATATTTGGTATTCGAATGTACCGCGGTGAGCAGCGATTGAAGATAGATTAAATCTGGCCACCTATGTCTCCCCATATCGCTGTGGGGTTTCTAACCTGTTGAGGATTGGCTAATTTTGCTACAACACACATTTTCCATAGACATCTGCCCGAGCATGCTCAGGACTCATCCTCAACGGGTTAATAGTATGTTATGCAGACAAGTTTGACAATTCTTTGGTGATGAAACCTTGTCCAATACTTGCTTGCAATAAGTGAGGCAAAATCCAAATAAGGTAGCAATACATTATTTGATGGAAATGATTCTTTTGGAAGTCAAGTGTAGCCTCTTCATCCAAACAGGGAATGAAAGTGAACTGTTAAAACAACACAACTATTCATTTTGTACATGATGAAAGTAAACTCTCTAATAACAGACTGGTGTATTGTTCCTTTCTCTGCTCTGACCCAACAGCTCAGAAGCCACAGGTTGCACAGTACGGCGAGGGGAAGAAACCGTCGTCCACCAGGCCGTCCAGCTTCCAGGGACCGGCCAGAAATCCCATGGTAAGTCTGGCAGCGAGCCAGGGCAAAATTGATGCCAATTCTCTGTGGTTTCTGCGTCTGATTCAGTGTTTGTGTTGTCTTAATGAAGTAGTAAGCCGATACACTTGTATGTACTCGTACAGTACGTCTGCTATATACTCACAGAGTGTTGCCAAAAGGTGATGAATGTGGAAAAAAGGAAAATAGAATTGTCCATGTTCTTTTCAGTTTAGGAGGGTAGGAAAGGGGGGGTGTGGATCAGAGATTTGCTAGCTGATAGAATCAGTGATTATTCTGATTCTTTTAACCTTGATTTTATTATAATTCAATATGAACCTGAGTTGCATTGAAACATGAAGAATCGGCTGAAGAAATAAACCTTACTGGGGTTTGTTTATGAAGTCATAATCCTGTTGTAGAAATTTCTGTTAAGTAAACTTTAGACTAGATTTGAATTCAGCTCTTTATAAAACATGGTCAGAGTAGTGCATACTTTTTATGTGGCATTTGTTTATAGAGTGAACTATTCTTTTCTTTTCTTTTTTTTTCTGTTTATTCCTGTGACAATATTAAGAATTTGTATCAGAATGTTTTATGTTGTAAATTTTGCATTTGCTTTATAGTTAAATCTGAAATGTTCTTTTTGTTAGTGTTTTCTTTCTGTACGGTATAATTTTTGTTCCTTTTTTGTCATCTGTCTTTCACTATCAGTACTTTGCTACTTTGTTACTTTTTTTAAAGTGGATGTTACCGATTCATATTTTAGACTTTGTCTTATTGTTGACACCTTTAACTTTACCCAAACAAATGATATCACTTACCTTGACTATCAAACTGTCCCCATGGAAACGGCAGGTTAGCACACGTCAGCGACAGAAGGAGGTAAATCCGGCAGACTACAAATTTAGACATTGTGCACATTGGGACTACGAGTCCAGGCATTTTGATTCTTACTTGATATATATATATATATATATATCAGATTGTTTTTCTGCATCCATCCATGATGTAAACTACTCTTGCCACATTCTTTCCACAAATGGGCACCCATGTATCGAACAACTAATGTTTTCTGAAAGTCATTATGCACTCATAGTGCCGCCCAGTCAAATGGACACATGATCAATGTCATTCATACATGAACACTCCATGAGCAGTTTTCATTCACCATTTGTGACAGTGGCATTTAACTAGACTCGGGTATGCTTTGGCTCTAAATGATGGTGTAGATGTTAAACATTGTATCCCGTCTTTCATAGGGCGTTAGATGGTCCTGCAACCCAACTCATTACAGAGAAATGGAAAGTGAATAAAAAGAGTGAAGTTTCCGTTAGATTCTCACCAGTGATAGATTAGTGATTCATCAATAATGACTCTCATACATTGTAGAGTCATACTAGTCGTAACTAGAAGAAAGATTCAGCAATTATTCTTCAGTTTTAATAGCCCTTAATATTTCTGTGGGCTCCTTCGACTCTGAAATCTTTTTGAGATGAGAAGCACTTTGATGTCAGATATTCTATAAATTAATGTGCAGAAATCCAGCTGTGGAAATATACTTTCATGCCACTGTTTCTTGTGACCAAATTTTGCTTGCGACCATTTTGACATTCTTCCAAACACACTGGAAAGCCAAATCCCATCTTCCAACTCATCTTGTTCTAACCAGGAATACAATGATCATGTATGTAATATATATTATGAGAAATGGGCGATGAAATTACTACGGTACTCATATTTTGTTGGAAGCAGTTTCCGTTTGAAAGCCAATTGCCAAGTCTTTAGTTGATTCAGTGATTGAAGGTATTCTCATTCATTCTGCTAAACTCTCAGAGGGAAAAGGGGGAGGGGTTGAATATCAGGTGAAAGGTCACAGAAATTAAACTAAAACCTGTCAATTTTCCAGGTAAAACTTTAGCTGAAGAAGTCAAATGGGAAAGTAGGTGGTATGATAGATACAAATCAATTTTTTTTTTCTATGTGCTGAGAGGACAAATGGTCAATTCCCAAGGGCAGTATTCAAAATCAGTGAACTGCCTCTAAATGTTAATGTTGTAATTGCATGAGCAGGCCATAGCATCCCAGTCAACTGTGTACGGCAGTCAAATTGGTCTAGTTGTACTATATGGCATACGAGGACGAAAGCAAGGCTTTGTTTCTTGTACATAGTACACTCGTCATCTTCCTGCATGATATGTTCATCGTAGAAGTAGACATCATCTTGTTTCTTGAGTCTGCAGATGTCCAGAAGTCCCTACCAACGTTTGTTTATGATTTTTAAAAAAAAGAGAAAAAAAATCAAAGTCCAATTTAATCGTTCATCCGCCAGTGAGAAGTACTTCATTGCATGGCAACTCCAACCGCAAAATGGCTGCCACAATAATGGAAATGCAGTGCACTTTCTTAAATACATATGGCAAATTCATTAAGTAAATAGAAACGGATTCGTATGTCAAATTAAATTTCCAAGCAGTGTGTCATGTCATATGAGATTAGAATCTGATTTGTTTTGATTGGTGTCCAGTTCTCTGGACAGTGGCAATTTGAGAGACTAGAGAAAAAAAAACAACAACTGAATCCCATTTCATAATAATATTCAGTGGTTAAAAAAAAATACGACAATAATTGCCACTGCAACATGGTAATGGAGAATCAGTTGTGATCATTTTTGCTGTTGCCATGGTAATGGCCGTTACAACAAGTTGCAATATTCACAAATGTTTGTGTGATACTATATATATATTATACAATCTGCCCTGGACCACGACTGTACTGCAGGCAACCCAAAGTTGTGTTCACATTGTAGATTTATGTACATACATGTACAGTAGACAGTATGGATGGGGAAATTGTCTGTGTTTGTTATAGTTGATGTATTAATTGTTCGTATTTAGTATCCACAAGTTCTAATTTTCTCCTAAGATATGGCGAGATCATGACTGTTGCTTTGTCTATATGCGATTGCACCATATCTAGTGATCAGTACATTGCAGTTTGTTAGGCATTTCATGAATATTCAAACTCAATTTTAAAATTGTAGATGATAAAAAAATCCATTTGAATAAATTTTCAGTTTCAGGGGCAATTTCGTCATCAGAAAGTGTCAGTCCACAATGATTTTTTAGCTAGATTCTTTGCATGTGGTAGAAAGAGGGAAAAGTGAGCAAGGAGAAGGAGGAAAAAAAAACTTCACACCTCTTTCCAGAACAAATTACAATCTTTGATGATTATTTTAGAGACTAAGTGTTTATATCATAGTTGGAAAAACTTTAAAAATGACTGCCATGTATTGCTGGCATGCATACAAGATTTTTTTCATGCATTTGTTTTTGTGATAATGTACATGTGAACTCGCCATATCTGGAACGTCTAGTAGATTTAGCAATAATCTGTACATTATTGATATTATCAATCTTCTTTATATTTCTGATGTTTATTCCATGTGAATCTCTGTTCCATGTCGCTGCCCGGCTGTGACTGCTCACCCTTGTAGGAGGTAGAAAGAAAAATATGAAAATGATGATTGAAGAGTTTTTTGCTGGAATGTATCATCTTCATCTATTCTATCCTCTGTTTTTTTTTCTTCAGTATTCTGTTTTGTTTGTTTGTTTGTTTCTGTTTCATATGGTACGAGTGCTGTGTTTTTCATTCCATATTATCGTTTTGTGTGAAAGCTCTGTCTGAAGCACCTTATCCAGCTTTGCTTTACATGTTACATCTTCTTTTTTAGTTTCTCCGTCTTCTATTCTTTCTCTTGTATATTTCTTATTCAAACAATTTCTTCCACATTTACATACAAATCATACAAGGCAATTATTGTGTCCACCTTCAAACATTCACGACAATTAACACATGCGTCACCTGTGGACGTGTGTGTCAATTTCACATGCAAACATTGCATTTAGAGGGCCGTCACATTGTTTGGAATAAGACGCAAAAGTGGCTGTTCTCACATCGCTTTGGTTTGAAAAGTCACGAAGTTGTCATGGCAACCAGTGACCTTGAGTATTAACCCAGTTAACAGTAATTCATGCTCCATGCATACTCCAGTACATCACAATCATTACCATAGTTGTGTTTCCAATGACCGCTGCACCTCTTTTATTTTGAAAAGTTTGTTGACCTTTCCAGTAGTTAGGCTACTAGTAACCCATAGCATATGAAAAAAATGGTAGACCTTGTTGAAAGTCTATGGAGGTAGCTTAATCTAGTAAGGAACAGGGTTGTAGAGATGCCACTTCCAAGTTAGTACTGACAATCAATCTGCACAGAGATAAGCTAACAGATTGGATGGAGCTTCATAGGGTGTGGCAGGGTGTGGTAGGGTGTGGCATGGTGGGGAAGTGGCTGTTAGAGTACCCAAGTACCCATTGGAAGATTGCTACCAAACTTGTGTCAAACCATACATTGCAATCATTTACTACCATGCACTCAATGAAGAGATGGGGGTACCTTTGGAGTTGGGACAGGGCGGGGTGGGGTGGGGCAGGGCAGGGCGGGGCGGGGCGGGGCAGGGCAGGGCGGGGCAGTGCGGAGAAATACCTGAAAACTAGTTGAAGAATTACTTAATTTGTGTGAAACCATATTTTCCAATCATTACCGGCCATCACACATCCACGGAGAGGCGGGATGGACCTTCACAGGGTTGGACATGGTGTGGCAATGCAAAGAGGTTCCTAATCACTTGTTATTACTAGGAGTTTATACCACTGAATCCCGTAGAACCAACCATAGCAATCGTACACCATTGGAGGGATGGAGTGGGGTTTCACTGGGCAAGACAGGGCAGGGTGGGGTAGGGCGTGGTAGTGAGAAGAATTTGTGTAAAACCATACATTGCAATCACACGCCCTTGGAGAGATGGAGTGGAGCTTCAGTGGGCGGGGCAGGGTGGGGCAGGGTGAGGCAGGGTGGAGAAGTATTAATAGTAATACCTCTTAAATGCCATTTCCAATGATGCTACTTAGTGTGTAGGAATATCATGTGTGAAGCCTTATATGTGTGTTTCATTTCTGAACATTCATCTGCCACCTACGCAGTTGTACATTTGAGAAACACCCTTCTTATGCCTTAACCATCTTCACCAACAAATCCCAAGTATATATATGATGTGATAATATTTAAGATATGTCACAAATACCCCTCAGCATTATGAGAAAGCACACAGTAGAATGTTCAAGCATACAAGTATGTAAAATAGAAATATAACGTAGTATTAAAAGCATCACTGTGTTGACCCTACCTTCTATGTGGCCCACCAATTATTTTTCTTTCCATTCCCGTGACAACCAGCATACAGTTCAACATGATACACATTGCCTTTGGTCTCATTATGCCTTCAATTTCATGATGCCTTTAATTTCACAATTAGTTTGTCAGCCATGCACACACACTCCTCAAACACTTTAGTCGAAACAAATCTTTCCATACCCACTCGGTATTAGTTTAGATTTTTTTATTCACGTACACCATTTACTATACATGGGGCTATTAAGTAATCACTGGCTGAGGTAAAGATTGCACACAGATCTTCCCTCTGCTGCTAGTTACATCCTTTTTTATTGTTCTCCCTTCTTGCTTATGATCTATTTTATGAGGGCAAATAAGTGATATCCTTTTTTTGTCCCTGCAAATAATGTTTCTAATTTTGTCACTCTCTCTCTCATTTTTTTAAACCAATTATTGCCCAATGTGTGTTCAAATTTATCAGTCAAATATGTCATTGCTCCACAGCTTTCATTTGAGCTAATAAAGTATGAGGTTTATTTTTGTCTTAATTTGAATATTACTGCCTGTGTTAAAAGTCTAGGTTTTGTTTTCGATATATTTTTGGTCTGTACAATTACAAAAAGGGTGCAGAATAAGATTTATGAAATATTCGAGAGAAAAAAAAATTCCATAGTACAATATTTTGGTGAAGAAATCCGAATTGCTGTGGATTTGCATCTACTGTTAGTTGATTTTGTGTGACAGAATTAAACTCATCAATATTATTTTATACATATATATCTCCAAAGTAGCAGTGAATCAGCGTTTGAGACCATGCAATCTCATGATTCCCATGGCAAAGTAATCTTTGCATTCAGCTCCTAATTTTTGTGATGAGTTTTTGACCCCCTAATGCCCAGAAGACAGTTTTATTGATTAGGTTTGAGTAGCTGTAGACCACATTGATGCAGGAACATTTTGTTACGGGGCCATTTTTGTATGCCTTGGGGCACATTTTAGTCACCATAAAACACCAATAAAAAAGGTCTATTATGTATATGCATGGGCAAGAGTTTACTTTTGGGGGAAAATGGTGGTGTTTGACACATTTCATTTTCTATAATTTAATTTTTAGAAGATAAGAGGTATACATGTATATGCATGGGCAAAAGTTTACTTTGGGAAAACATAGTAGAGTTTGAAACACTTTAATATTTGTTTCTATTTCCTGTAATATTGGTGCTGGAGTGTTTCTGATTTACTTGAAGTGCCCTACTTTGGTTTTTCAGTGTCTTGACTAAACTTGCTACAAACTATAAGAGGTTTTTTTTTGCATTGATTTATCTGATTCTTCTCTGAGTGCATTTTGACCATTGCATCTTATGGTTGTGGGTTTTGCTTTTTCTCTGTAAGTGTCTCCCTGTTCTCTTCCTGCTTCGAAATTTAAATGCCGGTATCACAAATCATTTTATTCCACCAATACTGAGGAAGAAAAAATAAAACAGACAGCCCCGAGTCCTAAATATATGCATCTAATGCTCTGATATTCTGTTTCCGATTATTGAAATCATACCATCATTTTTTTTTTAAATCCATATTCTTGCCTGTGTTTAATGCTCTTTGTTGTCTCTATAGTTCTGTGAAATGAATAAACAAATTTCAAGTACGGTACTCTTGAAAGTAAGAGATTGCTAAGCTAACTAATTATATGGTACTCCCGTACGAAACCAGTTTTTGTGACTTGGGAATTAATGTATTTTGATCTATCAGAAGGAAAAATATACTAGGTCACAAATTACATTCACATCATGCTAGTAATTTTTTCAGCAGCAAAGATAATAAGACTTACACATTAAAGCCCATGTCACCATCTTCCGTCTGTTGTGTACGCAAAGTGCGACAACCAATATGAAGTGTAGTCGCATTTATTTCCTGGTCTTCCCAGCCTGATCAAGAAAGCACATGCTACCACCATTCTGAAGAGAGCGAGATCACTCTTACCACCGCCCACGCAACCATTCTACCCTTCATTTTATACATCAGTAGATAATTCTTCGTACTTTCACACTCATGAGCTTTCGATTCTCACAAAAAAAAGGGCTATCACTCCACAAACTGTCACTTCACAAATTCCTGACACATTGACGTAGAATGTACATTACATAAGTCTCTCTGGTTGTAGCTCACGTCTTTTCCATTAATTCATGCAGAGTGCTTTATGTCACCTTTGGCGAACTTTTTGAGTACTTGATTAAAAATAAGGGGAGGGTGGGAAATGATCACAGAAGAATTTGGATTCTTCTCAGTATTACAAACTTTTCTTGGTTTACCATGATTTTAATTCCTTTTGAATAAACAAAACACTTTTAGTGCTTGCATTGTTTATTAACATTATCAAAATGTCAGTCTTCCCCACTAGATAGAAGAATAAAGGAGAAAGGCTCAGATTGTATCAAACTCTCCAGAAGATCTTTCACGTTGAAGTTTTCCAGAGAACAGATTTGTTAATTGAGTGTGCAAATTTGAAATTGAACAGATTGTCAACTATAAGTGAACTTGAGAGACAAATGGCGGAGATTATTTGGCCCATCTTTACAGAAGTCCTTTTCTTTTCGTGTTGTTTTCTTTTTTTATAATGCATAAGTGATGCGAAAGTAAAGAGTCAAACTTTCCCCGTCCCCTTTTTCAGGACCTAGTTGCACTTGCTGCCCAGCTGAGCGCCATCGCTGGCGAAAAGGTGGACGAGGACGACGATGACGATGAGGAGGAAGAGGTGGCCGGAGTGGGCGGAGGCGACGGAACGATTCCCGCATCAGATGCTCCCAAACCTCTGTGAGATGATTCCTCCTTTGATTGATTGGTTGTCATGGCAATAGGCCAGGGTGTGGTCAATCCCCACAGTTATTCTTCCTATGCATTAAAAAAAAAGATGTTGAGACATCTTGTTTACACTTTGTGATTCATTCAGATATTTTGTTATTTTGCTCTGGTAGGAGAAGAGGAAAATTAGAAAAAAATGGAAATAAGAAAAAAAAAAAGATGATATGCCTTTATGTAGTCAATCTATATTAAACATGGAATTCGCACAGGATGTAGTGGAATTGAACCGACTGGAAAGCTAATTTTCTGGTGGTTCTCTGTTTGAAATGTGCTCAGAAAACTGATCCAGGATGACCAAAAGGCCAACCCGATCCTTGCCTGCATGCACAAGATACACATACTTGAATTAAGCAGCAGCGACTTGTCTTGAGTGACTGTCCAATAACCCATCAACCGGACTACTAGCATTTCAAACCATCTGACACAGAATTAAATGATGTGGTTAGTCTCTAGTATATGTGGTCATATTTGATGTAAACTTTTGTTTGTCTCTGATGTTTCATTCGTTGTTTGTTCATTTGTTGTTGTTTTTTGTTCCTTTTGATATGCAGACCAGGAACACCGTCTTACAATGCGGACACGTTAGAGACATTTGTTATCAAAGAAGGTGAGTTAGCTGAAATGAAATGTAATGAAAATGAAGACAGCAAAAGTTATTAGAGTCATGATACTGATGATGATAATAATAATGATGATACTGTACGAGCTGAAATTTTTGCGGTGGTTTTATTTTCGTGAACCGCCTTTGAAGTGCGAAAATAACAACACACGAAAATAATAGCGGTGAATAAGTAAGTTCAGTTAGACCCTCGCAACCGCGAAATTAACAACACGTGAAAATGTCCTCCAAGTAGCAATTCGCGGAAATGTCGGTACGCGAAAATTTCAGCTCGTACAGTAGTGATAACAATAACAACAATAACAATAATAGTATTGACAAATGTGATAACATCAAATGTGATGATACCAATAATGATAGTGATAGTAATTATGCTTAAAGTAATGTCGATAGTATTGGTGATAAATGATATAATGTAGTTATAATAGTGTTTACTATCTTCATATGATGCACAATACCTTTAGCAACATGTCAAAGTACTGTCTCGGAGTAAGAGAATAGAGAAGCTGGTACAAGTATGGCATTGCAGTATGTTCATCTATAAGCCCTAGTGCACCTGTGTATGCCTGAACATCTCATAACTCTGTAGTCTGATCATACATTGTAGTTTAGGCAAGTTGAGATTAGCACGTTTTTGAATTTGTCTTTGGGTTTCAGACCCTAATGCTAGCAACGACAGCGTGGAAAGCACAGAGAGTACGACAAGTTTCGTTCCAGGGAAGAACGCCAAGCCAGGCCCCAGCAGAACGCAGGTAAAGTCCGACCTGCCATGTACACAGTTCAGTCTGAAGAGGGCGCCCTTTTCTCTAGGATTTGGAGCTGTCACCTACTTACTCCATGCGAATGCTCATTGATGTTCTTTCTTCGATTTATGTACTAGTCTGCATCCATACGCAAATGATGTAAAACTGTAATGAATTATGTCACGGCTGTTTCTTTTGGAATCTTCTTTTAAATCTGCTCTTTGCTCTTTTTTCTCTCATCTTCTTTCAAAAGAAGAAATGTCATTCAAGACTACATGATAATGTAATCAGTACTTGTCTTGAAGAATGAGTGTACAATGTATATTAAATCAACATATTTGTCCGGAGAGAATAGTGAGGCAGTAGACTCTCAAAATCCATGAAACTTTACACCCTTTTCAATCACATATTTTTTTTTCCCCCTTTCTTTTCCAGCTTGACATGGCACCAAGCAGACAGGTGCGGGGTGTGGTCCAGCCCTCGGGGCGCAGTACGCCCCCTCAGCAGCGGCCCCGATCCGGCCACGGCTCGCCCCGGGACTCACCCCACGCCCAGAGGAAAGACGACGGCCTTTCCCAAGCCAACAACAGAGGGAGCCCCATCGTCAGCAGACGGGTAAGACGATGACCTTTCACCTTTGAAGTGAAAGTTTACACCAAGTTCGAATTGGCTCGTAAATAAAGAAGAATAAAGTCATACACACAGAATGGTTAAGGCTTAATCAAATTTGGACCTAAGATAGGAAAGTTATAGAATTTTGTTATTTGACATGTTATCATGAAACTGTACTAGTACAGGTAGCAGGCAACAACCACATAACTGATTTTTTGAAAATGGTTACATTTGCTGAAACATGGATCAAAAGCATTATTTATTCAATGTGATGCTCATCTGTGAACCAACCAGTGGGAGAGTTTTGAGTTGACATGGTCTTCACCTCAGCTAATTGGCATGGCTGGCTACAAGCAGTATCACCAGTCAATGAAAACAAGGGACACTCTGAAACCCATGACGTAACCATGGTCCTCCCCTTCCTTACCCCCTCCCCCCTCCTTATCCTCTCCATCTTCTTCCTCCTCTTTCACGTGTCCTGCCTATAGATTCCCAAGGAGCCGGTCAGGCCGGGTAGCCTGGAGATCAACACGGGGCCAGGAAGCAGCGACGTTCTCCCAGACCTGCTTCCCCAGCAGCAGAGTCCCATTGGGGCCTCCTCCAGGAGTCAGGGCCCGCAGGACAAAGCGTCGTCCAATGAGGTAGGGCCAGTGAATTCCCCTCTACTCTCGCCAACATCATAAATCCCAGAGGTGTCATAATATTCTAGGTGTACAGGAAGTGTAGGAGTAATGGCGCGTTAACACCGAGCACGGTACGGGCAACAGTCTGGGGTTTTTGCTGTGGTGCGCCAAAAAGAACCATTTCTGGTTCTGTTTAAAAAAAAAAAAAATCTGTAATTCGGTACAAAATCACCCTAAATGTTATTCTTATATCAGAATCAAAAGCAACAAAATCAACAGTAGATGATTAATTTTGTAACAAAATCACTAGCGGGGAAGTGATGTTGTAACAGAACCAGACATGGTTCCTTTTGGCAAAAAGCTGGCCCGTTGCCCGTACCGTTCTTGGTGTAAAACTCAAGTTTGTGTGATTTATGTGTTAATGTTGTCATGATGCTAATCAGATCTAAAATATGCTCTGGCATGTGTAATAATAGTTTGAGACAAAAGTATCACTCCTCTTGAACTGGCACTGGTAATGTGGACACACTGAAAATGGAATTAGTATTCTTAACAGAGCTGGTCTCTGGTGACAGAGATATTATGAGTAGATAATTAATGTCACAGGCTTTCAAAACCCAGGACGATCATACAGCATTTAACTTAAGTCATCGGTTTGTGCGCGCTTTGAACAAATATCCCACATGTATCTGTCAATAATTGCTGTTTCCATAAAAGCAGCTGGAAAACAGTCAGTCAGCTGCCAATTATTTCAGTTGTCACAATGTAAGTGATATTTCTCTAGGTGATCCATTTGCTGTTTTTCTCTGTCAGTATTACAAAAATGGCAGGCTTGATCCGCATTGTTGATATCTTCTTTGTAAAGACCAAGAGAGAATTTTTAAAAAGAGGTGAGGCATTGGGTGTTTGTTCCAACCTCATTATGTTACTGCCATTAACTTTTAGAAGTGCCACTTTAGCATTTTAAGCTGCAGGTGAAGGGTTCAAGACCCAGACTTTTTTTTTTTCTCTTTCATTTGATGTTCTTTATCACTTGGTGTTGAACCACTGCTCAAGCATGTGATAGTGTGCATGGATAGTAGCCGTGAAAGGAAAGTCTATATAAACTTTATTCTCTTATGAAAACAAATTTTCTGATTATTCTAACCTGCAGTAATCCTAAACCTCCTCATGAAATGGGTGTCATACGTTACTTAAATTGTGTCATGCTTCCCTCTGTCTCGTCTTAGCAGTACCGGCAGGCAATCATGGCATCCAACGGCAGCGGCGGCTCAAAGACGCCGATGCACAAGCAGCCGTCCTTCTCCGCGTTCGGCTTCGGGGCGAGCCCCACGAACGCGAGCACGTCGCAACACCCCCGCCGCGGGTCGAACATCTCGGTCAACGTGAAGCCGACGACGCCCGAGAGTCTCAACGACATGCCGGAGATCCGGAAATACAGGAAGAAGTTCAACTCAGAGATCCTGTGTGCTTCGCTCTGGGGTGAGGGCGCTCTCTTGGAAAGAGAAAAATAAAAAAATCATATATCCCACTGTTTTAATAAAGTCATTTCTTATTTTCTTTAGCAGTTTAATGTTCATGTAGCTGTATCTGGATGGCCTTCATGTACAATCAGTATTAAATGAGTTTGTGGTACATTCAAAGTGGTATCAAGAGCTGCAGTAATTGGTCCGATGTATTATTAAAGAGATATATTCAGACAATTTTTATCACTCAAATTGAGCTAAATCATTGTCCTTTCTTTCGAACAGAAAGCCATATGTCTTACAGTTTTATAAGAATCAGGTTTGTTTGCAAGTTCGTCCATGTAGAGTGAGATACAGTCTATTACTAGAGGAGAAACTAGGATTTACTCATATTGACAGTGAGATTGTAGAGGCCTGTTTAGAAAAAAAACTTACACTGTACATCACAAGGGCAATAGAAGTTGAGGTATCTTTATCATATGACACTGTACATTAGATTTCTTGTCAAACAGGCTTTCTCACATTAATAATTCAGCTCTTTTATTTTTCCTTTGGGTAATATCTACTTGAGGCATTGACACATAGGTTCTTGAGTGTGTTTTTAAGAGATATTGAGACGTTGTTAACTGATCTTTTATTGGCATTTATGTGGTCAAACGTGACAGGATAATGGTACTGTTAAACTAGAGATAGTCACAGCATGAAACTGTCACAAGTTGGAGCCGATGTCCTCTTTCGCGGCATAAAACCTCCGCAATCACCGCTGGCATTCGATGCATTGTGTAGACAAACATTTTTGCTTGCACTTTACTTTCATGAATCTTGGCTCCTCGTGAAATTTGTGAAAGTTTCACGCACGCAAAAATTTCTGGCTTTTCAGTAATGTCCTGTCATGATAAATGACATTTATCATCTATGCCTCATCTCCTCTGCTGCCCTCTACAGGTGTGAACTTGTTAATAGGAACCGACAGTGGCCTGATGTTATTAGACCGGTCGGGAGAGGGGAAGGTTTATCCCCTCATCTCAAGAAAACGCTTCCAGCAGATGGATGTCCTGGAGAGCCAAAACATTCTTGTCTGTATAGCGGGTAAGTGTGTGAAATAAACAAACATAGAGAGATATGTAAACAAATAATCAAACAACATTGATGCAGGTTATAGAGGAATTAAAGAAAGCTAACATTGTTACATAATGTTCATTAGTGACAATATTTTGAGTGGGTTTATTTATTTGTTTTATTTTATCAATTTAATCATGGGATAAGATGCCCTCAATCAGCCATGTAAGGCTGTTTTTCAGAGAGGTAATGAATACAACGCTACATCAGCAACAAGAACTGAACTCAAACAAAACATGGCATAACAATAAACAAATTAATCACATCTAATCAACAACAGAAGCAGGCATAGCATACTGTATATGCCATATATTTCGCGTGTCTAAATTTTCGCGAATCGGGAATTCTTGACGATTTCGCGAGTGGAGAAATTTGCAATCGTGGAGTCCTGTACTGAATGGAGAAATGTACAGGCATATGTCACATCAACATCGGGATCAGAGTCAATATTTTCGCGTGTCTTTTATTTCGTGAATAGCACCTGACTCGCGAAATTCGCGAAAATAAAAACCTCGCAAAATATTTGGCGTATACAGTTAATATAATACATTATGAGACATATAACAGGAACTAGGGTAAAAAAAAAAGACACAAAATATACACAAAAATTCACTGCACACAAAATGCAACAAAAGATGGTGAAAGACACATTGACTTCCTTTTGAAGTTTCTATGGGAAAGTTTATGCAAAATAGCAGAATTACTTACACTGTAGTTGTTGAGAGGTTGTTGCCTCCCTTAAAATAATCATGCTCTCATTTGAAAGCATCAAACAAAGTATGGCAATTTTATGAGAAAAAAAAAAAGAAGAAAGTATGTGTTGGTAGTTTAAGCATTCATGCCAACATTGTTCATATGTATCCACAATGCAATTCTTTCAGTTTTTTTTTTTATCGCCCTGACTTTTGATTTGTATTTTACTGTTTGTGCAGGCAAGAAGAACAAACTAAGAACGTACTTCCTATCATGGTTGAAGCAAAAGATCGTCCGAGGAGAGGGGGAGGCCCAGGCCAACGTAAGTCTCTCATTAAAGCTGCCATTTATTGGCACTTTCATGTCAAAAATTACTTCTGGGAAAATAATTCCCTCAGTGTATATGTATGCATGTATTGAAACATTGGGTACTGAATCACGTTCATTTCATTATTTCTTTGTAATAATACAATGTATATGCACAGTGCCTCCTGCCTAGAGAATTGTTGTTCACTGCAAATGTCACAAGGGTGTATAATGATGGATTCATATTTACTGATTCTGCAAACTCGTACATGGCTGCCAACAAATAACATAAACATCTGAAGTGCAGATAAGTGGCAATTACTAGTACATAGTGGCCATTGGTATGCAGCTATTATTCAATTAAGTACTAGTGCTTGCAAATAAAGATAAAATAAGTTGTATATGCATAGACATGGTTTTGAAATGCTTGAGATACATCATCAAATTATTGCTGTTGAAAAGCACACACTGTTACTGAGGTTTTGTTATGGTCATAACATATTTGGGGAATATTGAATGTTATTTTATTAAACTATCCATGTCAGCAATCTTTGTTGTGTTTTGGGTTTGATCTGTTTTGATTTGTTTTCTTTTGTTTTGTTTTTGATTTTTGTATCTGGACAATCTAAACTTCTGTACACAAACTTTGATTCTTTGTTTTCTAGCTATGATTTGATTATTGTTATCACTATAATTATTGTTATCAATAGTTATGCTATTATTGTTGGTATTATTATTACTATCATCATCATCATCATCATCATCATCATCACCATCTCCTTTCATTTCTGTCTCCTAGCAACAGACCATGGACAAGAGAAAGAGTGGATTCCTGTCAGTGGGCGACCTGGAAGGCTGCATCCACTACAAGATCATCAAATACGAGAAGATCAAGTTCCTCGTCATCGCCCTCAAGGACAGCATTGAGATCTACGCCTGGGCCCCCAAGCCCTACCACAAGTTCATGGCATTCAAGGTGCGTGTCAGTGCCATCTTAGCTTTGTGTCTTCAAAAAGTAGAACTTGTATACTTCACACTGAACTTTTGTTATGCGTTGTTGTGTCACTGTAAATTTGGATCAATAACTTTAGGGGGAAAGGGTTGCAAAAGCTGAATTATTAGCCAAAAAAGGTGATTCTTATGATATTACTATATACAGACTAATGAAGAAAGATGTGAATTGATGACATTATCACCTCTGTCATTAATTATGACCATTATCAGTATCTGATAAAATCATGTTAATCTTGACAATTCTGTATTTTTTTTTTTGTTCATGTTCAATTCTGATGATGCATCTATTATTCTATTTCGTTTGATTTTACTGTAGTTATTCAAGTCAACCTGTAACATGATATGGAATTGTACTTTAAGGCATGAACCCCTGTAACATTTTTTTGGGAACCGCCAGAAATGTGAATGATTTGGTGAAATAATCATTCAAAAAGAGATGTCGGGAGACGTGAATAAAGTTGGTATGGAAAAGAAACTATTTTCCTGTGGGATTGATATCTAAAGTCATTTCTATAGGTCATGTCTTTCAATCACTTGTGCAAATGATATTCCCACATACCCAATAAAAGTTGTGATCAAGAGTGTGTCATTGGTCATTTGTTTTCTTGTCCACTTGCAGTCTTTCCCCAACTTGGTTCATCGACCTCTGATCGTTGACCTGACTGTGGAGGACAACCAGAGGCTAAAGGTCATCTATGGTTCGGTCAATGGATTCCATGCCATCGACCTCGACTCAGCGTCTGTTCAGGATATCTACACACCTCCTCAGGTACTATAAAGCAGGAATTTCTCATAAAGCATGCTGTCTGGAAAGGAGAATTCCATTATAGCATTTTTTGTGAAGTTCATAGCATAGAAACACAAAACATTACTTGCGGGACGAAGGAAATGTCAATTGATCTCTTATTGAAAATAACACAAAATTGAAGTGTGTATGAAACCAGTTTACTAGTACACTGTATATCAAAGATATGATTGGCATGGTAAATTGCACTACTATCGTTTTCAAAAGTAGATAGTGGCTGTTTTGACATCTTCTTGGTAATTGTAATGTTAAACAATCTGCCCTTCTGTCAGAAAGAATTGCTTGGTGAATTGTGGATTACACATGATATGTCTATGATTATAGAAGGCTTATGTTCCACCCCTCTCTGCCCCCATAAAAAAAGAAAACAATATCATTGTTTTGCAGTTGTACACAGTGCTTTATCAGTGCCATGAGACACCATGCTACATACAGTCATTGTTCAGTTTTCATAATCCTGAAAATCAAATTTAAATCACACATGCTATTTTTTTTTTTTTGTGGGGGGTGGGGGGGAGGGGGGGGGGGCAAGGGAAATGTCACATTTAATCATTTGAAAATTTTAGGGGATGATTGTGTACACTTGCCTCAGAAAATAATGAGATCGATGGGCACAGATGACTATCAAACCCAATCCAAACCTACAGACGTCAATGCAAAGTTACCCTTAAATTAACTAAATTGCATCTCTATGACACTGATTGATAATGCGCTATGCAGCGATAATGAATGCTTACTTTGAGTGTGTGTGAATCTTTTTTCATTCGATAAGGAGCTGGGTACCATTACACCGTACTGCATCGTCATCCTCCCAAACTCTCAGGGCAAATACCTCCTGCTCTGCTTCAACAGTGAGTATCCCTTATTAAGAGATTTCTAAAAAACACCTGTGCTCTGTAAAAGTGGAAATTTTTGTGTGAGTTATTTTTCACACGCTTGACCATAAGATGAATTTCACTCGTTTATACATGTACTTTCGCGAAATCAAGATATGAAATATTGTTACATAGAACAAGCAAAAAGATTGCATGTTTTTATTTTTTCGCTACAATGTAGTTTCATGTCCTGCAAAATGTGCAAAAATTTCCACCTTTTCAGTATGTAACCACTGCCTAGACGTCTGTTTTTCAAAACATTGATTAAACTCATCAGTTTGATATCATGGAGTCCCTGTAAGAGACTGTTGAGGGCAAGGAAAAGGAATCAATGTACTGGAGTAACTTGAAATGAACCAGAATGCAGACTGTGGAGATAACAATGTTGAGGTGGAATGGTTTCTGTAAAACCAAACATTTTTGTGTGCATGAAACTTTTGCAAATTTCGTGAAGAGCCAAGATTCGCAGAAGTAAAATGAATGCAAAAGCTTGGTTTACACAATGCCCTAAATGCCAGGAGCGATTCACAAAAGTTTTCTGCAGCAAAAAAAGTGTCATGCTGCGAGTGTTTCTGGTTTTGCAGTAAGATACAGCAAAATGGAGAGTGGCGTAAGAGGGTTCATTCAGATACCAGTGGAAGAGCTTTCCCCTAGTTTGCCCTCAACTTCACTTGTCAGTCATACTTACATGCTCCACAATCCATACTCATGTCAAATAGATGGGCATTGTTGTCTAAGCTTAAAAAAGTGAGAAATTATGTGGATGCGTCGTGAAATGTGTCTACTGTGGCAAGGGTGCCTGGGACCCATTGCATAAAAGTTACTATTATGGTAACTTTGCCATCCAATGGTAACTTCCATGGAATTCTTGATTTTGATTGGCTGTTGAGTATTGTTGCCATGGTAGTTACCATTGGATGGCAAAGTTACCGTAATAGTAACTTTTATGCAATGGGCCCCAGGTCTTTTTACAGCAGGATTAGTTTGTGCTGTCGATCCTCGTGAATTTGCTTTGATAACACATCAATGGGTTTCCCTCCATCTCCTCTTCTTCCCAGACGAAGGTGTCTTCGTGGATACCAAGGGGGTCCCCTTCAAGGATGTCATCCTCCAATGGGGAGAGCTGCCTGCCTCCGTCGGTAAGACCATTAGATGCTCCTTCTGTATCCTGTGACCTCATTCAAATCTCGCGCCTTGCGTGAACTGGTCATTATTCTGCTGGATATGAGATACACTGAAAGAAGGGATTGTTGATAAGCCTTGTCCGCATTATGACTATCCAACATAACAATGTTGGAATATCAGAGCATGGGTATTTGTTCGCAGTTCATCATGTCACTCCTCAGAAAGATAAAAATTCAAACTTGTTAATGATGGAAGGGGAAACAATACAATAGATTTCCAGTGAATTTATTCAGACCCTGATAAAATTGTAACCGTCATTCTCGGTACAAAAGGAGAGCATATTCTCAAGTGAAATGGGGTTAGTTTTGCATTTCTCTTTTCGAGACTCTGAGGTGTATTATCTTATAATATCCTACACAATGTTGGAGACATTATTTGTCAACCATGCAAAATTCCGCAACCTTTGCAAAAAGGATATGTACCTTGTAACCTTTAGATTGCTCATGTGTGTCGCCATCATGCTAAATGAATCTCCGTATGCGTGCTGGTTCTTGGTTCATCCATCCCTCTGTCCATCTTTCTCTGTCCACACAGCCTACATCAGCACCGGTCAGATCATGGGCTGGGGAAACAAGGCCATTGAGATCCGGTCAGCGGAGACGGGTCACCTGGATGGGGTCTTCATGCACAAACGCAGCCAGCAGCTTCGCTTCCTTTGCGAGCGAAATGACAAGGTGAGCTTCATCGTCCCTCATAAGATTTTCTACATTTTATCGGAACATATTAGGACAGGAAGAGGAACAGAAAGTCAGGATAGCTGTGAAGTGAGCAAAGACTCCCAGACCGCAAGATTTTTTGCCAATCTCAAAGTAGATTTCTCTGTGTGAAGCTGTTCTTCTGAATTTTAACGTGAAGCTGTTCTTCTGAATTTTAACATAAACTTGCTTGTATGTAAAATGTCACAGCAATTGTAATGTCAACAGTAGCAATTCAGAGAAAGAAGCTATTGTTTGACATCAAGGTACATTTGTAAATGGGGCTTTTTTCAAGGAATGATTTTCATCAAGCTGTGATTTTCATCGTCATCATCTTGATATCTGCACCATGTTCAACCATAATCCATGTTCCAGAGCACTTTGAAGTATAGCTGATTAAGGCTGCCTTGACCTACAAAAGGTTAAGTGATTGGCTGTTGAGCAAACTGTTATTTTTTCCCACTCTCTCCTGATTTCATAGGTGTTCTTTGCATCAATTCGGCCGTCCAACTCACAAGTCTACTTCTTAACGCTACGAGCAGGCCTCGGCAACTGGTAGTCAACAGCGGGAAGAAGGCTGTCCATTGGTCCTGCGAGCCCAGGACTGAAGTTTCACCTCCAGATGAATGGAAGCTCCCGCACTAGCTAGGCATCTCCACAGCAAGTGGAATGTACCATTCAGCCATGTAGGTGACATAGTGAGGCTTTCACACATTAAGCAAGAGCAGTGGAACTGTCCTCCATTTGGTGAATGCAGATACGGTGAATCAACTTCAAATGTTTAAAAGTCATCAGTTCTGCTCCACCCATAAGGTAATGGAATGTTCCGTTGCTATGCATATGTTGTGCATTAAGCAGCGGAGCTGTCCACTGAAATGAGGGGAGATGTAGCATAGAGGGACTGTTTTTTTTCCCCCTGTAACTGTCTTGCCCTGCAATGTCAAGAATTTGCTTGGCTATTAAAGGAGATTGCTCCCAAACCATCAGAGAACATCTCTGATTTTAAGTGAAGACGTGAAATATTCACACTTCTCTCTCTTTTAACATTTTGTAACTGATCCTCAATGTTTTAACAATAAGGAGTATGCTTAAAGGAATTGTTCAGCTGTGGAAAATGTCTGATCTTGCTGGACATCTAAAGGTGATGCTAACCAAGCAAGTCATCCATTAAGTATCAGTATCTTGTTTGGGTACTCCTCCTGTGTATCATACCTCACCCACTTCTGATGTGTACTACTATGCCCACAACTGTATGTGCATGTTATATGTCTGAAAGTTCCACTTTCTAGATAATGTGAAAGTGTATGCTCCATTAACTACTGTCGTGTATATCATGTTCATACGAGAAATGATATTTTGTAAGCTTTGAAGTGGTTCCCAGTGAGTACATAATATCAGTGTCGGGGAAAAGCTAGCTTGAATTCTTTCATGGAAAGAAGTCAGAAGTTCGGTATAGATGAGATCCCGAAGCAGTTTGAGCAATACAGGGTGTTGAAATGAGTGTACAAAAACTTTGTATGGACTGTAAAAGTGGAAGTGTTTTGAGAGACTGCGTTTTTGCACTCCGCCTAAAGAGCCACAATTCTCATGTTTCTAATTTTACTGACTGTTCTACACATTAGTGTAAATTCTGATTGTCCACATGTTAAATTTGGATATGCATGTGCATACGAATATTCTCATGTATCTTCAATGCATAGTCGTTTGCTCTGGTATGGCCATGGATGGAACATGTAAAACTTTCCACACTGCAAAATATTCAAAGCTTTCCGTAATTTGTGTGTGCCTCCATGTTCATGGGGTATGCTGCATATGCACATGTGATATGTGGAGCAAATTCTTATAGCCCGTGACGAGTCAAAACATTGAAGAGAGTAACTAGATATGTAATAATATAGTATTTTGCATTGTGTTTGAAGTAAAATTTACAGAGAGTTGTAATTGTGGATGTGGTGAGATGGTACCAGCATTTAATAATCCCGATTGCGAGATATTTGCCCTCTTGCAAGTCATTGTTTTTATGTTTGTAGAGAATGCGTGCGACAGGATATTTTACGAGAAATGGTGCTGATAAAATTCATGCGAGATGAAAATGTGATATGTTTGTGATTGCATGCACTGCAATTTTTTGGCCTTAATTTGATGCAGTTGCTGTATTAAGCGATGTAGACACTTTTTTTTTCTTTCTGTCTTTTTTTCTTTTTTCTTTGAAAGCCAGATATGTGTTGCTAGACTTCTTAAACATCACCTGGAACTTCTACCTGTCAGTATGTTCTACTGTCTGTCAGTATGTCCATCTCTCATCTTTCATCACGATGCCCCCCTGAAATTTTCTGCCCATGCTGTAATTATGACATTGCACTGTTGAGAGACATATGAAAATGTTATTCCAAACTCTGCAAGCATTGCACGAAGACGTTGGTAGCTGTTGGTCCTTTGTTGAGGGTAACTACCTTATCTACAGTGTAAATACGTCACCACTGGCTGTCAATGATGAGCACAAGTGTGCATCTCACCTGCTTCATTTCCTCCCTATCCTCTGCCTCCAACTCTTCCACCTCATCCTCATCCTCATCCTCCTTCTCTTACCCCCCCCCCCCCTTCCCCTTCACCCCCTTCCTCCATTTCATCCTCTCTCTGTACAAGTTGTAGTTCCAGTTTATGGGTAGTCAATGACACTAGTCCAGTGGAGGAGAAAACCTGGGCCCCATGTCATAAAAGATGTTAGGATATAGCAGGTCTTGCTAGAATATCAACTTCCCCTAGCAAGAGCCAATCGGGAAGTAGGATTCTTGTCATTACCACGACAATTACATGAAATGGGCGCTCATCTATCTAACCTGCATCTAGCATGGGACTGGAATGATGTTGACCTGTGGGTGTGTCCACTCCCCGGTATCAAAAGCTGCCAAGCTGGTGCAGATGGGTGTGGTTAGAATGGATGTTGATAGCTCGAGTGATGATGGTCAGTGATGGTGAGTGTTATCTAGGAGAACTCCAGTTAGGAGGTTTGTCACAAAAGTACAGCCCTGAGTGTTTGTGCGTGCATACCCAGCCTGGTCACAGGCATCGTGTTATTGTATATGAAATATTGTTAAAGAAAGATTTAACCCGTTCTGAACGGGAGCCTGGTGGCCTGCGTATTAAGTTTATGGGCATTTCAGAATTCAGTATGAAATGGGTTAAGAAGTTGTATGAATTTCTTGTGATTGAGCATTTCATCCCACGAAGAAACTAGTGCTTATTCGAATCAGTGAAATGAAACAAATTGGTGTGAAAGTGGGCATGCAACCAGTACGGAGGCTGTGACTACTAGAATGATAATGAATTACCGGCCATCAAGTCACATGGTCACTCTAAATCAGCAACCTAGGTCACATGACTTCAAAGAGTATGAAAAAGTTCAAAGTAATAAAAGTGTATAATGCAACTGGCAATTCAAGGTTGTGCAAGAAAACAGCTTCACTATTAGCGTTTCTGTGGCAGTTCATCCTTTTATTGGTGTCTGCTGTATAGGAGCATACGAGTGGTGGTATGCTACAAGTGTGTGTATATTTCGTTGATCAGGGCAACCAAAAGCTGCTAGGCTCCTGTGTACAGACTTTTTTTTTTCCTTTTTTGTTTTTGTTTTTGTTTAGCTAACAAGGAGATTCTGGTGTGGAAAATTCTTTGATACACAATGCTGTAAGATTTGTGTTCCAAGTGTCTTGGATATTGTGGCAAAGGTGTTAAAAGTGGAGAAGGAAGAATAGAAATGTCATGAAAGCTGATGCTTCAAACTTATACCAAGTCTTCCAACACCAAACAATACAATCTCATCACCTAGAAACATTTTTTTTTTTGCTTTAATGTGTGTGTTGCAAAGTAAAATATGGAGACACATTTTAGACATCTGAAAAGACAGCAACATCACCTGTTTACCTGATGTGTATTATTTCTGCTGTGGGGAGTGAATTTGACTTCAATTGTGTAAATCATGTGTTCTTTAAAAGTACTTCTTTTTTTTCCCCCATTGAGAGGTAGACTTGTCTAGTGATGAATGTTTTCTTGTGTTACCTCTCTTTTTATTTGTTAATTTATTTCCTGATTATCTTTTGTCTAGTGTGGGAGACATATTTGACATATCTTTCATCAAATTTTGTCACCCTGCAAACTCTATCTTTTGATGAAATGTGAATTGGGGTTAAAACATCCACACTGTGTGAAGTTGATCAGATTGAAATTTGTTTTGGCCATAGAGACAAGGAAACTGAGAAGCTGTTCTGGCTCTGTGGGTAAGGCCAGGAACTCTCAATCACAAGGTCCCAGGTTCAAATCCCCTGGCCATAGCAGTTGTGCCCCAAGGGGGGGGGGGGGGGGGGGAGAGATATGTGGAGGTAAGGGTTTGACGGCACACTTACAACATGCACTACTACACAAGATGCAATACAAAACACACAAAAAGAGGGTAAATATTATGTGCCAAGAGGTAGCTCCGTACTGTGGTCTGTTTCTATTGCTGATTTGTTCAAAAAGGTGCTTATAATGTGTTACAATTTCATCCTTTTTGTATCCAATGGTGTTAATTATCTGACAATGCTTCAGACATTACAAAATTTGTCAGTGCATATACACATTGTGAACACACAAGTGTTCTCAGCACACACAATCCGTGTTTCCCATCCTACATACACAAAAGCTTTTCGAAAGTAGTTCTCTGAAAAAAAAAATGGTACAATGATTATGATGATGATGCAAGATTGGATATAACTTCCACAGTTTTGTCTACCTGGTTATAGGGTCAAGCTGACTTGTCTGTATATTTGTGAGTACTCGAATCTTTGGCACATCTTTGGTGTGTCTTCATCGTTTTACGAAGCTGCTTAGAATCTCTTGGTGATATCTGATGTTGTTTCCACACCCTTTCCTGCATTGTCGGTTTTCGTTCCAACTAATGCTGCACATGCTGTGTATACAAATAACTGCAGTGTTTCCTATGTGTGGGACTATTGGAGGTGAATGGAGGGGAATTTACCTTCATGAGCTGTAGCTTTGGTGGTGTAGATCTAGGTGTGTGTGTGTCTCATCTTTGCCAATACAGACATTACAAGCAGCCAGTGAAAATATTGATACTCGTAAGCAATTGTTATACTCTTCTTTTTGTGTGCATTAAAGTGGCTGCTGAAATACTGGGAGGTTGTCTGCGGGAAGACAAGATGTTTCTTACCAATGTAATGGAGCCACACTAATGTAGTTCATATCATATTTTATGGTTTTTTTTTAATCTATACATTGTGTTTGCTTGTTAATGTTCCGTTGTCTTCATATAAAACTATTAATGCCTTAAAACTTGAGTGGTGATTATTTTTTAAGATTGACAACTTGATTTCTTTGTTGGGGCAATATGCATTTGTTTTGTTTTTTTAATGTCACATGTTATTTTTTATCAGACGAATGATGATGCTGTACCAAAACTCATGTATGCTATTTGTTTTCACAATGTGTTTTATCAACTTTTTAGGACATAAGACTTGGCTGTGTAAGACATATTCATAAGTAAACATGTACAGACTTTACTTTAGCTGTAAAAGTACGACATTTGTCGCTCATATTTATGTCTCTGTTCTACTACTACTACTACTAGTTGTGACCACTGACGTTTGATTCACCCACTATTCTAGATGCTTATATTTCTTGTTAAGAATGTGACATATGTTGTAGTATTTTCTGGTGTACAAAACGGACTAAGCTGAGAAGTGTACATAGAGTTTGACTTTGAGTTAAATCGGAGAAGTTTATGCCCACTCTTTTTGTGGCGTGGGCAGTGGCTGTACAAAAGAACATGGTAAGACCTGTATATACAGTTTGAAGGCTTGTGTGTTATTGTAATTATCTATGTAAGTATGCAGAAAGGAAAAAAAAATGTGCATCAATAAGTCATGATAAATGAGACACACTCATTGTTACCTGCAGGACTATTGTATGTAAAACAGGATAGGCATATTAAACACATCTGGCATTTATACAAGAAATGTGACCTTTTTTCTCCTCCTTTTACATCCCGAGTGCTGCTAAATGCTGCGATGTACATGTGGGTGCATGTGCATGGTTAATTGTGGTTTGTATGTGCCTGTGTGTATGTGTTTGTGTGCTGTGGTTGGTGTAGGAACAGAAAGCTGGCGTGGTCCGTGGGACAGCTTGGTGAGGTCATAGGTCACCAAGTATTCAAATTGGTGGATTTAAGTGTGTGCTGATGGCATTGTGCAATAAGAAGTGTCCGTAAGGCTGCGTTCACATAGAAGTATACTATTCGGGTATTCGGGCTCACTTTTCAAGGGCACGCGAATAGCTTGAATCGAACGATAGGATTTCCTCACACCGGTTCACATAAGAGGGCACTATTCGAAAGTACGAATAGCTGCGAAAAGTATAGCAAAGTGGGAATCGAGCTTGTTCGATTTTCTTGCAGCGTATACCGTCTCTCGTTTACGAAATAATGACACTTTTGGTCTGGATTTGCCCTTTAGCAAAAATAAGCATGTAGACTGACATTCTGATGCAGTTTAGAAATTGTTAATAAGATTTGCTGGGATGTAGGAGGAAGAAATCCTCACTGCATGGGATGGTGAGTTGACGGTGCAATAGCGAATAGCGAATACCGAATACTTCTATGTGAACGCAGCCTCATGCATTCCCTACATTAAAGCTTGTCTTTAAAGGGGAGTGAAACAAATATTCATGTGGATTGGGTGAATGCAGCAATATAACAGTAGAGTACATCAGTGAAGTTGAGAGGAAAATCAGACAATCCGTTGGAAAAGTTATGAATTTTTAAAGTTTCAATGCAGCCATGGTTGGATGAGAAGACTACAATAACAGTTAGTGACATATTATATAATATATAATATCATATATGATTACATGTATATATGATTATCAAATAGTATATATGCATATACATACATATATATCATTATTATGTATATCATATATAATATATGAAGAACAATATCAGGAAAAAAGAAAAATTCAACAAAATTTCGTTTTTATGAAAAGTATACATATTCCATTATAACTTGTTACCAACATCTAGGGTAGTATTATTCCCCTTCCTTTCTGAAAGAGACAAGTGAAGTGCTCTTTCATTATGATAGAAAAGTGAAAATATGTGGAATTTCCTTCATGTTTTATCATTCTAATGAGGACGTACAATAGTTAAAGATTGACGTTTATGGGTAGAGCAAGAATTGAGCTTTATTGGTACCCTTTTGCCTGAACTTACACAATTTTTTTACCAGACGAACAGAGATTGTTTTTACAATGTCTCGCAGCTCAAGCATATTTCATTTTCATATTTCAATTTAAGATATGTTTATACACTGTTTATCTCACCTCCCTGATAAATCCACTACAGTAAAGTGTGTGCTGTACATTTAGATCTTCATTGATAGATGCATGCATGCTCAAAAATGATATTGAAAAAGAATACCATTATGCTTTCACAGGATGAATATCAGAGACTCCAACTCTCCCGTTTTCGACGGGAGATCTCCCGCCGAAAACCCATTTTTGCAGAATCTCCCGTTCTCCCGTTTGAGATTTAATTTCTCCCGCCCTGGCTCTGTGTCTCCCGTTGGAAAGGATTTCTTACTTATTGCTATTGTATGTTGAAAAAATAAGCCTTAGATAGCACCAGAGAACATCTATAACCCTAGGAATTTCGCGCTTCGCACACATCAACTTGGAGTCTCCCGTTTGCTAGGGGTTTCAGGCGGGAGAATCTCCGATCAGAAGGTGCTTTGGGTTGGAGTCTCTGGAATATGATAATTTACGAGGCATTGCAGAGGTTACAAAGACAATGTTGATTTGCCCCCCCCCCCCCCCCCCCCCCATGTCCTCTGCATAGCATACTAGTACACACAGTTTTCAGCAGACGTGGAGAAACGCATCGCATCGACATCGCATCGCACGCGCGCGAAGGACGTGTCACATTCGAAAAGTTCCTTGAACCTGTACAGTGCAGATATCCAAGCAAGAGCTACAGAAAGTCGTTTGGTAGTCACCATTTGCATTGCACAGGATATCAAATCAGTGATGGATGCCGACAACGTACAGATCGAACGAACGGGTTTATTCCCGTGGCTAGTAATGTTGCTCTTACCAGAGCAGTGCTACGTTACATTTTTCGAGGATTTCGATTTCTTGGATGGTGAGTGTACGGTGGTCTACAGTGGTTTTCCGAACATACGGGTAGCGGTTAGCGCCGTAGTGACGGTCCCATACGTAGATATCGATGTAACCTACATTAATTGTACGTTTCTTCTTGAGACATGCATTCCGTGGCCAGCTGCGCGGCGCGGCGCGCGGCGTGGAGAAGTCCGGCTCCGACCTGTTCACGAAGCTCCGAAGGTCGGAGGTATCCCCAAAAGCCACTTCGAAATTCAAGCTTCATTACTGTCCTCAACAAGTGAATATTGCCAAGAATTAATGAAATTAAATGAAATTAAAATTAGGTAGGGTTACAATACTCTAACACTACAGTACAGCCCGTGTACCATCCCAGTAATTTTATAGCTTCCCACGAAAGTCTGCAACATTATTTCTTCAAGGTTCAAGGTTCGAGAATGTAGAGTCTAGGCAAAGCCAAAATTTAAATATCCGTTCCGACTGAAGTCTGAGGATGATGTTGCTCACCATGAAGTGTGGTAGTAGAACTTATTCATTAATCACAGGAAGTTCATTATGTAAGTGAAGTGCAGAGGTCTTCTAATCATTAATTAGATGAAGCTGTCTTGACCTGTCATGATTTCATAGCGCTCGGACATTTTTCCAGAGACTTTGTTGCAGAGGTTGAAGTCGTGGTCTGGTTTGGTCTTGGTTGTGGGCTTGATTTAGATATGGCTGAATCATGTGAATGATGGCATAGGTTTTACTGTCATTAAATAGATTTTCCAATCAATATGGTTGTCTGTACCATGCATGAAGCCAAAGGAACTGTAGCACAAAGCAACAGCAGAATAGTTCAAGCAAAGAAAACTGAAATAATGCAATGCAGAATAATTCAGGAAATAACTACAGAATATCCCACCACATACATAGGTGCATCAAGAAACTCTTGGTGCACGTCAACTGGTCTAGATCTCTGCTTGATAGTGCAGTAACATGGTATATTTCGTCATTGCATTGGTAAAAAGAAAAATCATCTTTGAAGATGAAACTCGTACACGATGTACAGTGTACAATGTATTACTCATGCATTTGAATTTTATCAATTGGATTTACTTCTTTTGCGTGATTTTCAATATGTTCTCACTTTACCTCATTCATTTCTGATCCTGTCTGAAGTACCCTGCCTGAAGATCGCTCTGAGTAAAGGCCTTGGACTTGGAATTATCCTTGGATCTGTTATGGGTAAGGAGACCAAAAAGAATGCCTAAAGAATTAGTGGTTTGAAAAGTCCAAAATTACTGAAAAACTTTTATCATTTGTTCTTGCTGGCTCTTCATTGAGAAGAACGAGTCGTTTTGTTTCTTTGTTCCTTTGTTTCTTTGTTTGTTTGTTTGTTTGTTTGTTTGTTTGTTTGACACAATGCATAACCTGCAAGATTTACGTCTAAGCTGTGCTCAAACAACTTTGCTCTCATTACAGCGTGGAAACTCTGCAAGTGTATGCGCAAAATCTTGATTCTTGAAAATTACATGTGTATTGTATACATTTGTATTTGTAATGTCTCATTATTAGTGATTTTTTCCAGACAGGACAGCAAAGCGAGATTCAGTTCCACTTAAAATTTATTCTTTTCTGTAATCTCAATTTGCATCCCTTTAAATGCTGAGCCATGTCCTAGTACACTGTAGAGGCCTTTTTGTGTGCCAACATGTAGGCCTACAATGTAAGCAGAAGATGGCAAGTTTATGTTGATCTAGATGACGAATCTGAAAATTGATCTGAAGGAAGAATAGGGAATAGAACTCTTTGAAGATAGCATGTTCTTGAAATAGGTCTGTCTGTACAAGAATTAAAAAATCAAGGAGAAAGCTAGAATGAAAGGAAGAGTATTTTCATCAAGTCTATCAGGTACACATTGCATATTGTGTGCGAACATTTTCCTTGCCTAAAATCAGCTGGTATGCCAGCTTGAACTGAGGCTCTGATCGTAACTGATTGGAAAACATGCTGGTAGGGAATATCTGTCTTATCTTTGTCAATGCTTAATAAACACCTTCAAGGCTGTGCTGTGCAGTGTACACACAGAAGCCTGCATACCAGCAGAATTTAAAGAGCAGATTGTGCATTTGAGGTCGGATGCTGTTTGGGCCAGTATTGTGATACAATGGAATTGGGGAAATGGCTACAGACTACCGCTTTTTAACCCGTTGAGGACGGGCTGATTTTGCTACAACACGCATTTCCCATAGACACATGCCCATATATACTCGGGACTCGTCCTCAACGGGTTAAGATGAAATTCTGCTTTCCTCATAGGAAGTACAAAATAATATAGCAGGTCATAGAGTTACACATGCTTGATGCAAAATTCTTCTACAAAATAATGTGTGTGTTTGTTTTTTAATTGTTAACAACATTTTCTGGATATTCTTTTATAGGACAAATAGCAAAATATACCACAATGGACATTTTCAATACCTTATGATACAGGTTTAACTATGACATCATCTTTTTAGGACCAGTCCATAATACTGTATGTTCAGAATGATGGTGAAATGAGTGTAGGCCTGTTAATCAACTCATCATAATTTAATTTCTTGCAATATGGTATCCAGAGAAATGGCATAAACCTTTTCTGATGCTGTGATTTTGATGTCCTTGTAATGAATGAGAATAAATCATGTATTCCCATATATCATAGATAAAACAGGTTTTGGTTGCTGTTCTAGGACATCAAGTTGTCCACTGTTCAAAGGGGTATGGAGAAGATGCAATAGTTAACTTAAAAAGAGTGAACATAATATATGGTGTGCTCTCAAGTATTATGCATTGCCAGGTCTGTACAGTTTACACCGTGATTTGGATATTCTGCGCAACAGATGTTATTATTTGTTTGTTTGTGTGTTTGATGTATTTTAGTTATAAATGGAAGTTGAAAACATGTTTACTCAAATGAATGTGCATGAGAAGTAACAATGGACTGGTATGTAATCAAACATATTTCAAGCCAAGAGTTCATACCAATTTGGCTTTGAATCATGTCAACTTTATTTAACAGTGAAGCTGCCTCAGATTGTCAAGATACTCGTATCCAAAAGTGGTGAAGGACTTAGTGTTGTGGCCGTCATTTTGGAGCTGGTGGCAATTTCAGCATCGTGGGCATATGCATTCAGAAACGATTATCCCTTCTCGTGAGTATCTGATGCTGTTTCTTGATACACGTTTAAGAAAAGTTGCTTGGAGAAAAAGAAAGTAAAAATTGGTGAGGTTGGCAGTAAATAGTACACATGCACTTTGTACATGATGTTTTGCGATATTCACAGATGTTTATGATAAAGAAAATAGTACAGTACTGTTATAGGATGCATGACGGTCCTTCATAGATTTCAAGCAGATTTCAAATTGATTTCATAAATCAAAAGCTAGTGTTCACTATATATCCAGCTTATGTAAAAGAGGAAAATCTACATATTGCGTGTTTTTTACATTGAACATCAAGTCCCAAATTCACATTTTTAAAGCATGTTTTGTTTTATTACTTTACTCATGACAGCTGAAGGAATTTTTTATTCTCAAAACAACTCAACTCAGCACCTCATCAGAATCCTAGAGAATTCATTATTCTCAATGCTTATGTTGGTAAGATGATTAGTAAAGAACACCTGCACAAGTGATGTCCTAGTTCCATATGTAGCTTTGTTACGGGACACTACTTGTGTGATTAATGTGTTTAATCAGACAAAGTAATAAGGAAAAAAACTCTGTCCCTTTTAGATGGGACGTAACACGGAGGTCTCATGTGCAAGAGAGTTACAACTCACACACTTAAAAGATCCTGTGTAATTTGTTCCTAGCAAAGAGCAAGGTGCAAATGTGATGTCGTCTGCCCCAAACACACCTAGGATAATTGGTGGGAGATGCCTTCTTACTTTTTATTTCGGTACTTCATGGGAACAAAATTGTTACATGAATAAATCATTTGAAAACTAACAACAGAAAATGGAGACAACTCGTAGAGCTACAACTGCACACACAGTACTCAATCTCTTGTGATATAAATGGTCATTGCATGATAGCAACCATCATATTTTGCAATGTTAGCTACATCTGTAGATGAATGTAGATTGATGTTGATTCTTTGTCATTGCTCTGTTTTGATCCCTTTCTCTCACAGGGCATGGGGTGAGGCCCTTTTCTTAGCTGTGCAGACAACTACCATCGCCTTTCTATGCCTGCAGTTCGCCGGCCAGCAGGCGGCGGCGCTCTCATTTTTTGTCACCTACATCGGCATCATGTACACCCTCCTGTCAGGCCTGGTTCCAATGAATGCAGTGGCCATGCTTCAAACGGCAAACATGCCCATCATTATCATTAGCAAGGTAAAGAGCAATGCATTTCCCACTTTCTTTCTCTGGCATTCATGAAGACCAGTTGCAAATTCAGAACTCATTCATTTCATTTCATTTATTTTCACTTAATAAAACATGCATACTTACATAAAAATGTGACAAATATATGACAAATATAACATGAAAAAATGACAAAACAAACAAACAAGCAAACAAACGACTAAAGTTATCAAGTGAAGGGGTTAATGAGAAGGCGCTGGGCCTTATTTAAAACTAGCCCCGGGAAAGTAAATACAGTGTATTGTCTCTTCTTTCTACAAACTATAACCAGTAACTGACAAAAAAAATTCGGCACACGCACGCACTTTCACATGCATACACACATACACAAACAAAACATACACAAGCACATTAACAATACACAAGATGCCATTTTCACAAACATACCCCTATCATTCTACTCTAATTTAGAATGATATTGAGTATTTCCAGAATACCTTTCAAGTAAAATATGCTTGAAAGCTTTCTTAAAAGTCTTTTTACTGTCTTCTTACATTTCACATCAGAGTGTATAGAAATCCAGATTTGGGGGCCTTGAAAAAATATTGACTTTTTGTAAGAGGATGTACGAATCAGAGGCAATTAAAAATTTTTACAATTTCTTGTGCCATAATTATGATTCCTGTGTGATAATCAAAAAAAAAATTGAAAATTCTGATGCAGTAGAAGAGAACAATATGTTGATGTCATCATCCGTTGGTCAAAGGTTGCTGTGCACACTCATGCACTAGTGCAGACAATTGCTTAGCTTTCTTTTTTATGTAGATACGTTTTATTGACATTTTATGCTGATCTTGGTATTTATGTGATGAATTAGAGTAGTGCAAGTACATGTGTTAAAGGGATTGTATAGTTTTGGTTGAGACCTAATTTCAGGTTTCTAACATTTTTTGGTGAGAAACCACTTATGAAATATGAAAGAGCATGTAATTCTATGAGGAATTCAACTTTTATTTGATCAAAATTGGTTTTGAAATGGCTGAGATATCCAAAAAAGAGCGATTCTAATAAAGTGTGGGACCCACACTTTATTATGATCGCTTTGTTTTACTTTGTTTTTGGATGTTTCAGCCATTCCAAACCCGATTTTCATCAAATAAACTTTGAATTCCTCTTAAAATGGTATGCTCTGTACTATATCATTTGTGTTTTCTTGGTATCTCGCGAAAAGTTAGAAGCCCAATTCTCATCCCCACCAATACTGTACCATCCCTTTAATGGGCTGACAAGTATGTGCGTATTAAAGTCCTCCAGATTCAGTAGTTTGCGAAATGAAAAGAAAATAAAGAACAAGCAAACACACACATGCAGAAGCCCACTTTTATATCCTAATTAGGATGTGCAGCTTACTATAATGTTATATTAGCACTGTCATCAGAGAACTCTGCTTTTAGTTGCATATTTAGGAATATTATATGACTTTTAAGCCATTGTCAGTGTCAACTAGGTTTATTTTCGACATAAAAAAATTCACTTCGACTTCAATCTCAATATATTTCTGCAACTTTTTTCTTCAACAGTACAATATACAAACAATGATTTTTAAAAACGAAAAAGACTCTTTTTCCTTAAAATTTTATCTAGTGTTCATAGTAGTTATCTCAACTCTGAACCAAAATACAATTTTTTTTGCATTTGAGATATGTTCAGTGGTTTCTTTTAAACGTACATCAGTATGTTCTAAAGATCTGCAGATGTTAGGAGCCCTGCTCACTATTTCTATGTTTATCACCCCCTCCCCCCTTTACTACTTTTGGAAAGCAAGTTAAAGAAAATATACAGTGCACTCCTGTTACAACGAACACGGTTATAACGAAATTTTGTTATAACGAAGTAAATCTTCTGGTCCCAAAATTATCACCATTAAAGTCTATGGTACAAAATTTGCTTATAACGAACACGCTTATAGCGAAATTTCCGTTATAACGAAGTCTTTTCCAAGCGCCACAGACAAAGAAAAACAAAAGAAATGTGCTCCGTTAAAAGGAAATGCGAATTGCTTTCGAAAATACGTAGCAGAACAAGCATTTATAGCGTCTCTGCATGGGTGAACGCTTCACACCACTGTGTGTTCGCTCCTTGTGTCACACACAGTTTCTGAGGGGAACTTGCGTTTATTATTGTAATACAGTTATCCCATCACATTTCACATAGCTTTCCAGTGTATGATGAGTATTCAGCAAACATAATATGATATATATACGTGGTTCCTTGTTTTCGTTATATATTGTATTTGTTTGTTTATAACGAAATTTCGTTATAACGAAAGAAAACTGCCGGTCCCGAGCATTTCGTTATAACGGGAGTGCACTGTAACAGAACCAAACAAATGCAACCCAATTGTGGCCACATTTCACCCCTTGTACCCTGCACTTCCAATCCTCTGGCAGCTGATGCAGGCCTCGGTCAACTTCCGCAACGGCCACACGGGCCAGCTGTCCTTCATCACCGTCCTCCTGCTGACCGCCGGCAGCCTGGCGCGCATCTTCACTAGCATCCAGGAGACCAACGACCCCATCCTGGTTTGGACCTACATCGTCTCCTCCTCCTGCAACAGCCTCATCCTGGCCCAGCTCCTCTGGTACTGGGGCGCCACCGCCGACTACCTCCAGAGGCAGGGTGCCAAGAAAGCTGAGTAGACGCCGGTGGTCGGTCCCCGTTGGCGACGGGGAAAGCGAAGAAACCAGAAAGGGGAAGGATTATCACAAATATAATGAAATGTGGGTTCTGTGCATGCAGAATTGAAAGTAGAACACATCAGTGAAGTTGACGAAAATGGGATGATTCGTTCAAAACTTATGGGTATTTAAAGTTTCGGTTAAATGCATGTACAATCACAAGAAGGCTAAAACGGTTGTGATGTTACAGAGGTGGAACAATATAAAATGCATTCAAAGGGAATTCCACATATTTCAATATTTCTAGCATGATGACAGTGCCCTTGACTTACCTCCTTTATGAGACGGGGGAATTACTAATAGTAATACACCCTTAACGTGTCAGAAATGAGTTGGGAGAATGGGTACTTTTTGTTAAAGGGAAATTTTGTGGAATTCTTACATTTTCATGAGATCGATCCACTACTCTGACATCACAAATCGTTGTAGCCTTCTCACCCAGCAATGACAGAATATGATGGCACATTCCTCTTTAACACACAGCAGAGACTGTGGTGCTAGCATCCTTCTGGTACTCAGGCGACAGACAGTTTAAAGGTACAATATAGTTCTCAAAAGGGATCAAAATTTATCTTCTACCATTTTTGAATTTGCTTGCAACTTATAGAACGGACCTACAAAGAAACTTGTCTGGTGATGCAGCTAGCCAGACTGATGAGTTGTTCTAGAGTATTCTGATCAATTGTGTAGAATATTAGAAGTTGATGTACCCTACTCTTATCTATGAAAAGCCCCTCCCATACACTACTGAGTAGGTAGAATGTTATGTAATGATGGAACATGTCCCAGCAATCCTATTTCCGCAAAAGCTACATGCAGTTTACTCTTGCGTGTAAGATCAGTGGACATTATATAACGCCAGAAGAGATCCTTGTCATTTGATTGGTTGTTTGACATTGATTATTCGGCCCATTTCACTATGACGTCATCATCCATGCAATTGTGGCTCCATTTACCGTGCAATTTTGGATCCATACGATTTGCTCCATTGCACGCTCGCTGAGAACCCGGCACACTGCGCGTGTTAAACGCGCTTGCGTTTGCAGTGTGTGTATGCAACAGCGTGCTAGCGTAAAGTGCTCAGAGAGCACTCTCGCGATCTCAGATTCTCTCTTGTTTCTAAATTAATAAAACATCAAATGACAAGGATCTATTTTAGGCGTTATATAAAGCAAATAATAAATATTTTTCATTCGTGCAATGGACAGAATATTTCATGAGGTGAAAGATGAAACTGATCCATTCAACTCGGCTGCGCCTCGTTGAATGGATCATTTCATCTTTCACCTCATGAAATATTCTGTCCATTGCACTCATAAAACATTCATTATTTGTATACTGCTATGGTTTGATCTGTTGATTATCGACAATCAACAATAAAACACTACGTAGCAACCATGATGGGGCATGTTCCCAAATTCCAGTACTGTCAGCGTACCTTTTTTTTTGCTAACATTCTGCATTTTGTGATGTTTCAAAACTGAAATTGAAATTGTATCATTACATCATTATTTCTTCTGCATACGTGTCAATTTTAGAGCAAAAATCAACAGTTTCTGTAGACATATGAGAATCATATTTTACCTTTAAAACAGTAGCACTGAGAGGGGTACTCATGATACAGGTGAACCTTGATATAATGAAGACCTTTACCCCATGACAATTCTCCCCGTGGCATGGCTATTTGATTTCCATAATAATTCATTGACAATGCCAGCTCTATGTGCCATACACAAAGAGCATCAAGCATTATCTCTATCTCAAAATTATCATAGTTTTCTCAGCAATTATTACATGTTGAGAAAAGAAACATCAACTGGTAAGTGCTGAAAATGTGTTTCTGTTGTGAAGTGGCAATGTTGTACATGTGGTCATAATAAAAAGGGAATAATTAGATGCAATTATTGCATACCACTATATGTTTTGCGCATGCCTGGTGCACAGGAAAACTCCACTTTGCCAGATGTATTCAAGTAAACACCAAATATGTGACCCCTGACCTCTGCGTGTTGCACGGAGGTTTATAAGATCACCTCATTCATTTGCCTGTAGCATCTGGCCAGCATACATGTACAGATGCAACCACTAGCAACAAAATGTTTGCATTTATATGCAGTAGGGAGAATTACCTTCATTATATCACAGGTTTTTCATTGCATCAGGGTACAAAATTAAAGACATATGAGTTTGGACCTGCAAAATCACTTTTTAATAGGAGAATTTTGTTATATCCAACCTCTTTGAAACAAGGTTTTGCTGTATCAATTTCTGTAGTGTGAATTTGACGATGTGAAATTGGTAATGTCAAATTGCAACATTAAGATTTGTTGTCAGGTGAAATGGTGGGTAGGGAAAGGATAGACATTTTTTTTTTTTTTTTTTACTGTTAGGAGGATTTCAAGTGAAACGAATGCACTCTTGTGATGCAAGAGAATGTCTAAATAAATGTGATGTTTATGTCCTCTTAACTGTCCTTTAGGGGGAAAAAATGGTTTAGCTCAGAAAATCAATTAGAGAAATGAATGACAAAATAACATCAGAAGGCAGAATCTGTGTATTCAAGTCTGTGAGCGCTTTTCACAGAGTTTAAAACCTTTTTACCATAATTTGCATTTATGGAGGGGAAAAAAAATTACAATATGTTAAATAGAGCACATTCAGCATACACTGATACAGACCTTCAGTCCACAAACATCTTTATACATGTACCGGATGTTTTGATGATTGTTGTTGCAGTATTCGGGTACAACGTATTTCAATATTGTGAATACGGATACAATATATCAACAAAATGACGGCCTAATTCAGATTCCAATAGAGCATTTTGTTGTCATCATAACTGAAACATACTAAGGTCATTGCACTTGGAGGTATAATGCTGTCTTGAAAGATAAGTGGAGTATGTCGGTGAATAAATGGCCATCCTCCCTTACAAATACTGTATATGTCAGATATTTCATAAGGTTTTAATTTTCGCGAATTTCGCGAGTCATGTGCCATTTGCAAATTTGAAAATGCGTAAAAATACCAACCCTGATCCTAACATGATTGTGATGTGCACACATATACATTTCTCCGTTCTGTACTGTACTCCACAATCGCGAATGAAAACACCTGCGAAATTGTCAGTTAGTCCCGATTTGCAAAAAAACAAACAAATTAGACTTGCATATTATATGGCATGTACAGTAAAAAGAAAATAAAGTAGCAAAAGGGAGAAAGCAACGTCCTTGTTCTTGGGACATAATACAAATGTAGTTGTATTCCTGGTTTCCAAGTACTTGAGCTTAACTGCAATGTACCTAAGAGTGATGCATAAAAACAGCCATTATTGGTGAACAAACCAAATTAACAGGCCAGTCCTCAGATGTTTCATCTCAGGTACGGTTGATCAAAACACTGGGGTGCTGTAGCAAGTGACAGGTATCTCATTTCTTGTATATACATGCATAACGTATTTCATTTAGTCATTGTCATTGATATGCATAATGAATGCTGTGCAGTTACCCTTTTCCCATGGCTACTAGTACTTACATGAAATGGATTTTGTAAACAATTCCAAAGTAGAAATCAATCAACAAAACCAAATCTAGTCAAATGCAAATTTATGGACATACATGTACAAGTACTTTGTCCAGAAAAGACTTTTTTAATCTGTTTTCGCAAATATGTGTTCGAGTTTGTTTCAATTTTACAAAATGAAGCAAAAAAAAAAATCAGACTTCCCTTATGTTTCCAAGGTTTATGTATGATCTGAAATCTGTTGACTAGTCTATAGCTTACTTGTGTCCTGATACAAAATGGATTTATTTCCTCATGGCCACTAAGCTTCAGGAAGGGATCTACTGCTTTATGACTAAGTAAGTATTAGAGTGAAAGCATGCAGTCTTCTCTGAAGGGCCTTGCAATGAGGCTAGTGTGTCTTGTCTATGAGGTTGCTACAGCTGCCGCCAACAGACTCAAACGGGTTACCTCAAAACCGAGAGTCTGAGATTATGTGCACTGAGCTGCAGCAACTTGGTAATATCACTCGTGTATCTATATTTTCTGTCTTGAGCTTCGGGATATGTTATGCATGCAGGGTTTGTTTATGTTATCGTTGATTAAGTGCTGGTTTGAGGGAGCAGTCATTTACATTGGAGTTGGTGTCAAATATGGGCTAAAGCGAAAACATTGGGAATTTGATACCATGTAAGAAAGTATTTGTGATGATCTGTTACAAAGTTTCATTTGTAGCCACAATCGTATATTTGAAATGGTGTTATTGGTTGATGACTGTAAAATTCAGATGCAGTAGAAATATGATAAGCACATGTTCTGGCTCCAAGACACTCCCTGTACCATTTTTCCACTGAATAGTTTGTATTTGACAGAAAACTTGCTATGTAATGTTAAATAGTATAGTGAAAGAGTGGTAAGGTTTGTTATTTCATGATGAATTAACAAATATTTTGGCATTGGAATGAGATTTATCTCTGTAGTCTTGATTGTTAGAACACCCAATAGCTGTTGGTATTATGCAGTGTTATAAGGGTTTTTGACGGACTGGGAATTATTTGTTATTTCTTATCAGATCAATGAAAATCAAGATCTTCCAGTTGGCTTTTCCTAAAATAAACACACACACATACATAAACAAATAATAGGGGCAAATATGACTGGCAAAATCTTATGCTGATATCATCTTCTATCAAAAAAAAAAAATCTAAATTTAGGAGTACCTTGTGATGTATTGCAAGACATTTTTAGGAATGTGCAGGGATGGTCAACCTCAATGTAACTTAGTTAATTAAACCATTTACTCTGTCAGTGTTTTTATGTATTCTCTCAGTTTCATGTGTGCATTCCTGTTCTGATTTTATGAGTACCACTTTCACTTCCCAAATGTTCAAGTATGATTTGAATTGATATAAAATGATTACAGTGCTGCAAAAGAAAGAAAAATTTATTTCAAAGTAAAACAACTTGATACATCAAAATGCTTCCACTTACCAATCTTTGTATGGCATATTCACATATGTGGTACTTAAGTACTAACATCTCAATTGTACAATGTAAATGCTTGGTTTTGGGTTTTGCCGATAGTATGTAGTACAGGGTATTCTCTGTTATGTTTCTTGCTTATTCTTGGATTTGGTCGACAGCCTGTACAGTCCAATACTGTGTATGCCAAATATTTCGCGAGGTTTTTATTTTCACGAATTTCGCGAGTCGGGTGCTATTCGCAAAATTAAAGACACGCGAAAATATTGATTATGATCCCGATGTGGATGTGACGTACGCATGTACATTTTCCGTTCAGTACAGGACTCCACAATCGCGAGTGGTTAAATTCACGAAATTGTTGGGAATTCCCAATTCGGGAAAATTTAGACTCGCGAAATGTATGCCGTTTACAGTATTCTTGATCGCTTACTATTATCCAAAGGCATCTTGCTCTTGGATCTTTGCTTCAGCAACAAATGAAGGATTAGATCACAGTGTCATTTCAGAACCATTTTTAAAGCAAGTCCATCAAGGGGGGCATTTCATCAAGCATTTTGGTCGGATATTTTTCTGACAAACTGTTACAAGCTACGGAAATCCTTACATCTGATTGGCTGACAACTTTGTTGGACAAAATGCTTCATGAAATGCCCCCCAGATAGAGCAAAATAAGACCTTTCAAATGATACATGTTGTGTAACAAGGAATATTTTTGAATATATTATGACAGATATCCTATTTTTTTATTTTATTTCATTTTAGCCTCTTAAATTGCAGATATCTCAAATTGACAAAAATGGAGATCAGTCCTTTTTGCAATCAAACTCATCAAAGGCTGGACATGGTTATCCTACAACTTTTTAGTTTGTGGACTTATTTTTTTTTTCTAAACCATTAATAATGCAAGTGCTCATATTTGATTGGAATATCGTCATACCCAGGGATAGTCGTGACTTGTTTTGTGAACGTGAGTAATCTGCTTCTGTTTAATAGATTGGATTTACCTTCAGGTGTGAAATACACAGGCAGAATATGAAAACAATTTGTTAATTCCCTTCCTGTCTGTTTAACACATCATTAGAGGTGTATGCAGGTACCTTGCCATTGTTAATCAGATTAACTTTCCATGGATTACTCATGTGAGTGATTGAAATAAACTGGTCGAACTGACATCGATTTGTCGCTCATGCCTTTATTTTCATGGAATGTCTCATCCATTAGTGCACCTACAGGTGACTCCTGCTGTGACGAAGTCCTCGGGACAGGCAGTTTCCTTTTATTACATGGTGTATCAAAATTTCATTACAACCCAACAGTAAAGTACTGTATGCAGATGTATAGATGATAATTTTAGGGCCTGAATTTTTAATTCTTTGTAATTAGAATTTCATTTTAACTGTGTTTGTTATTACAGGAGTATACTGTATTTTACATGATGCAATTTGAATTCAGTGTGTCCTATAGAATATTATGCTGTGATGTACTAGGTGTTACAAAAAACATTTTCCCACTTTTCATCCTCAATAGTTCAACAATTATATATCAGATAACACTGACATTCATATGAGCAATAGCTGAATAGTGTACAATTTTGTTGGAGGTAATTCAAAAATGAAAGCTTAATTCAGTTTCATTAAATTCAAGAGTTATTTTTTAAGTTAGGGTTCAGATTTGTTCTATTTTCAACCCTCTGTACAAAACTTTAACTGTGTACAGGCCGGGGTCAATTGGTGTGTATGGGAGTGTGTGGTTAAAACCCAGACAATGGCCCTGAACAATGGCCAGGGTTTGAATGCTCTATTCATGAGAAATTCCACTATCACAGCTAGTCTTTATTCATCCTGAAATGTAGTGTATGCAAGCACATAAAAACATGTGCTTACTTTTTTTCATGTGCATGCATTTCACCTTTACCACGCATGCGTGAATTCAGACTAGCAGTGCCCAGGGCAATCCATCATGAATTATTGATAAAGGATTCATGTGCCTTGGAGCAAGATACCAGAATCCTAGTCAGCAGAGAGCTCTGAGAAGGTGGTATTCGTGGTATTCATGTCTATTGATCAGGGTCATTGTAAGCACACACTCACATACACATCATTAGTTCCTGTGTAAAGTTCAATTTTGTACAGAGGATTCAAATTTGACCAAAATCTAGAACACCTAACTTTAGAATTAGTCATGGATTTAATGAAACTGATTCATGCTTTCATATCCAAATCACCTTCAACTAAATTTTACACTATTCAGCTATTACTCGTATCAATGACAGCGTTATCTGATATATAGTTTTCAAACTATTAAGGGTCAAAAGTGGGAATTGTTTTTGTAACACCTAGCATGTTGAATGTTTGTTCACACTTTGACTTCTAGCATTTGCGTTTGTGTCACTTTGATTGGTTTATCTTTTGAAAAAATCTTCATCAATGAATAGAGAAAATACAAAAGTGTAGTAGCCAAAAAAAAAAGACGAAAAAGATGAATGAAGGCATGCCACGCCGCAAAATCAAAACTAGCTCTAACCAACTGAACAAAGCATCAATAATTGATTTATGATTTTGAAGGACACATCAGAACATAATATGTTTAGTCAGTGACAATATATCCCCTTCATGTCAAAAGTTGTAATGTCCTCTGTGGATTCGCACACGAATAAATAGGGAATACCATTCTTCGAGAAATACATCGATCACCGTTAGATATGAAAACACTGTCTAGTATGGTGTGTCCAATTTGAAACGGGGGGGGGGGGGATGGGGGGCTTTTGCAGCCAAACACTTGTGATTTCTTGTTCCTACCCCCCCCCCCCCGTTTGAGTCCACACACACACACGCACACACACACGCACACGCACACACGCACACATACATATTCTGCGGCCACTGTATTCCCTGGGTGTTCGATACAATACACCGTGTCACACTAAAGTAACAGATTTTTTGCTCTTGTGAAACGCATCTGTTTGTGAATTCTGTATAATGTCGAGCTTGTGCTTTGGAACAAATAGAAGCAAGCTCATGTATTAGATTCTTAAGGTACATGTAATACAGTGTGGATTTTTCAGATATAATGCAGATGCAACCGTAGTCATTAAATGAAAACTGTGCCTATTGAAGGGAATACGTGAAGGGGTTGAAGAAAATGAGTGTACAGTAGATAATCGGTCGGTTAAGCCTGAAGCACACTGAAATTAATTAGGAGGACGCCCCCTGTTGTGACTTTGACCCTCCGACGAAAATATTTACATTAGCTCTCTGTAAACACCGGAAGTCATCAAATTCCCTCCTCTTGACATTGGCGTACAGTGAAAGTACAGCGTTAAATAAATGAATACACGCATCAGTAGGCCCTACACATTATAGGCTCCTACGTGATTTTATTCATTATGCGCGTGTGCTCGCTCCCACCTGCATCTTAAATTATGCTGTAGATGTAACAAAAAACATTTCCCACTTTTGATCCTTTATAGTTCGAAAACTATGTAATCATCAGAAAACACTGTCATTGATATGAGTAATAGATGAATAGTGTACAATTTAGTTGGAGGTGATTGGAATATGAAAGCAAAAATCAGTTTCATCAAATATATTATTTATGTCAAAGTTAGGCACAAGATTTAGATCAAATTATATTGAACCCTCTCCGTGGGTGCCAGCCATTTTCTGTATAAAACTTGAGCTTTACACAGGAAGCACTGATGTGTATGTGAGTGTGTGCTTACAATCGCCCTGAACAATGGACATGAACACTACCTTTTCAGAGCTCTCTGCTGACAAAGGCTTCTGGTCTGTGCTCCAAGGTACATTAATTTAATGCTTTATTAGTAATTTATGATGGATTGCCCTGGGCATTACTAGTCTGAATTCATGGTAAAGAGTAAAATGCATGCACATGAAGAAAGTAAGCACATGTTAGCACGTGCTTGCATACACTACATTTCAGGATGAATCGAGACTAGCTGTGATAGTGGAATTCGTCATAAATAGATAATGAAGCATTCAAACCAGGACCATTGTATGGGTGTCAACCACACACTTCCATACACACCAATTAACCCCTGCGCAAAGTTGACGTTTTGTACAGAGGGTTGAAAATAGAGCAAAATATGAGCCCTAACTTAAAAAATAAATTAATCTTGAATTTAATGAAACTAATTTATGCTTTCATTTTCAAATTACATCCAACAAAATTGTACGCTATTCAGCTATTGCTCCTATCAATGTCAGTGATATCTGATAAGTACCTAGTTTTTGGAACTATTAAGGATGAAAAGTGGGATATGTTTTTTGTAACACCTACAGCATCATTCAATGTTGCGTACGACGAACCAAAAAAAAAAAAAAATATATATATATATATATATATATCGGAGTATTCCTCGCAGAATTTTGTTTTGTAACTGATTTAAGCGTTTGCTACAATACCCGTATGTACATGTACATATCCTCATTATGTAATTGCGTGGGTGGATGAATGAATGGATGCGACCGTGAGCACTATACAAATCCCATGCACAGTGTTTGTTTGGCAAAACTTATAGAAGACCCGAAAGCGCCAAAATGGCGCCACAACAAACTCTATCTCACTCTGTTCTAGAGCCATGATATCTCAAACTGGAAAATTACAAAGTGACGAAGTCGACAAGTCGTGAAAAGCCCAAAGCCATGTTGACATTGAGCATTAGCAGAGCCTGAAGCTAGAAGGTCTCTATCCATGCATTATTTGTAAGCCTTTAATCCTTCATGAATGAGTGTATCTCAGTGATTGGTTCCCAAGGTCCCATGACAAACAAACCTCTATAATTGCACATTTCAAGTCCGAATGCAATTTGATTTTATGTATACTGTATAGTTACCCTCACCATCCCTCAAAACAGAGAGGAAGAAATAAGTAGACATGAACAAAGGCTTGAACTCGGCCTACATATAGTTTACATACAATATATATAGCCACATGTATCATTACTGTACAACGGTAGAAAAAAAGGACCGAAAAGATTGTCATACCGTATCGTCTGCAACATTTATCATCATTACACAACGAAAAACATTTTCATCATTACAGCACGAAATGCTGATACATCGAGACGGCGTGGTTTTGAAGAGATTCGCCCCCATGTTTTCTATTTTTTTCTGGATTGATGCGCTTAGAAACATCGGTATTAAGCGCTATGCAGGTTATCATTATCTTTAGGTGAAATGCAGGAGTTATACTGTCCCGAGATTGAGCACAGATGGACACATGATAAAGGAAATATTCATTTGTTTGTTTCTTTCTTTCTTTCCTTCTTTCTTTGTTTGTTTGTTTTGTTTGTTTGTTTGTTCATTTCGCTCTGAGAAGATGGCTGGATAGCCCATATTCAGCTACGATAAGCTGGTCTTCCATGGGGTCCAGTTGGATGTGAGGTGGGACCACTTCACCGGGTTACACACCCTGCTCTTTGCGATGAATGAATGAAGCGGGATCTTTTACGTGCATGATTTTGTCACTCTCCCATACACGAGACCTCATTTTTATATCCAAGGGACAGAGTGTTTTGCATCTTGAAACCGGGCCCTTAGGATCGTGAGGCAGATGCGCTACCGACTGAGCCAACTCGCCGCTCTGACAAATTCATATTCGGCTCTGATTGTGTCAACTTCTTGCCATTCGTGGAGGCATCTTTACACCATCCTATGACCGCCGATGGAGTCTCTCGGAGACTCCGGCCGCAACTTCGTGAGTAGCGTCAAAATCTTTGGCAAGCCAAGAAATAGTCGGAAGTATCTTGCGATGTTTCATCAATTTTCATAATAAAGATTTACACATTATATACTAGGTGTTACAAAAAAACATTTCCCTCTTTTGATCCGTAATAAATAGTTCGAAAACTGTACATCAGATAACACTGTCATTGATAAGAGTAATAGCTGAATAGTGTAAAATTTAGTTGGAGGTGATTTGAATATGAGAGCATGAATCAGTTTCATTAAATCCATGATTAATTTCAAAGTTAAGTTCCAGATTTTGGTCAAATTTGAACCCTCTGTACAAAATTGAACTTTACACAGGAACCAATGATTGTGTATGTGAGTGTGTACATACAATGACCCTGAACAATAGATATGAATACCACGAATACCACCTTTTCAGAGCTCTGCTGACTAGGCTTCTGGTCTCTTGGTCCAAGGCACATCGATGCTTTTTCAATAGTTCATGAAGGCTTGCCCTGGGCACTGCTAGTCTGAATTCATGGTACAGGGTAAAATGCATGCACATGAAAAAAAAAAAGTAAACACATGTTTTCATGTGCTTGCATACTCTACATTTCAAGATGAATAAAGACTAGCTGTGATAGTGGAATTTCTCATGGATATGTAATAGAGCATTCAAACCCTGGCCATTGTTCAGAACCATTATCTGGGTGTTAACCACACACTCCCATACACGCCAATTGATCCGTGTGCAAAATTAAAGTGTTTTTTTTTTACAGAGGGTTGAAAATAGAGCAAAATCTGAAACCTTACATAGAAATAAATCTTCAATTTAACGAAACTGATTTATGCTTTCATTTTGAAATTAAATCCAACAAAATTGTACACTATTCAGCTATTGCTCATATCAATGTCAGTGTTATCTGATATATAGTTTTTGAACTATTAAGGATCAAAAGTGGGAAATGTTTGAGTTTTTTGTAACACATAATCATGAGAATCCTGATCACTTGACAAAGGGCAGGGTACCCGAAAGTCTGTGCTTTGTAAATAAACTGTTGATATTGACAGCACGATACATCAAATTCTGGAATTCTGTTCTCAATATCATCTGACCAGCTCGTGGATTGTGAATTATATATCAATGTAGCATGTCATAATATATTATGTCATCCATTTAGGTAGTTTTGAAAGGCCTTCTCTACTGTTCACGCATAAGCTCTCCAGGCCATCAGAAAAGCTTCTGAAATTAGAAGCTCGCGCTATCAAATCCTGCTTGAGCCGGATTTTAATTGTTCAATCTCATGACTACATGGCACTCAACCGAAGCCTTTTTACTTATTGCCTTTTTAGTAGTTTCGGCAATTGCCTCAAAATTCGCTAAATTCCGCCAATGTTGCATGAAGTTGTTCGGTTCTATAAAATGTTTATAAGTGTAGGTCTTACACGTCAGGGAGCCGCCGAACGTTTTCTAGTTTGTGTGTGTAGGTGAAGGGTCAGCGGAAGCTGCAAGCCTGGGAGTCAAAGGTCAATGGTACCCTCTCCCCCTCCCTATCCTTCTGAGGGGATGGAACCCTAGTGCCATGGGTTTTGTTTGGATTATTTATTATTTTTGTCATTTTTTTATTCGATTTGATTAATGACCCAAAGTGTGTGTGCGCGTTTGTGTGAGTGTGACTTTGTGCGCGCGCACGCGCGCGCGTGTGTGTGTGCGTTTGTGTGTGGATGGAGAAGCAGCCCCCACCCCACCTGCCATTCCGCCGCCCCTGTAACACATAACGTTTGTGTATAAGTGTATTCACATACGCATACACACCCACTATACGAGCTACGTGCATTTCATTTCAAGGTTGAAACTTATCATTTCCCTGCTGTTGTTGCGTTATTGCGTTTCAGTGTTACTTTGACCCCTTGATGACCCCAGGACGAACAAAATCATATTGCTGCATACAATGTCCGCTATTCACCAGAGTTATGAATTAAGAGAAGAAATAATAAACAGAAAACGCATAGCTGACCGAGTCGGGCAATGGAATAAGAGTGTATAGGGCGCGTTTACATCGAGCACTGCAACGGCAAGCGTCATAATTTTTGCTATTTATGTGGTGCGCCAAAAAGAATCTTGTCTAATTCTGTTAAGAAAAATAGTAATTCGGCACAAAATCATCCAAAATGTTATTTTTATGTCAAAATCATCAGCAACAAAAGTCACCAGTAGAAGATTAATTCTTTAAACAAAATTTATTAGCGCTGAAGTGAATTATTGTAACAGAACCAGACATGGTTCCTTTTGACGCACCATAGCAAAAGACCCGGTCCGTTCGCTGGCCGTACCGTGCTCGGTGTAAATGTACCATAATAAAGACCAAGATGTTAACCGCCACAGAGCCAACGAGTCCTAGAAGAGTCAACGGAATTCGTCCTTGAGCATGGGCGTCACCAGGGGGGGTGCGTTGGGTGCGAACGCACCCCCCTTCAGATCCTAAAAAAAAAAAAAAAAAAAAAAAAAAAAAAAAAAAAAAACAAACTTCAGTCAGCGAGCGACCTCAACGCCGGACGCTAAATAATTGTTATTTTCTATCTTTTTTTTTTTTTTTTACATTTTGCACCAGGGACAAAAAAAAAAAAAAGATCGTGAGCAAAAACAATTCGCACCCCTGGTTCTGGCAGCACTGATTTTATACATATCTACTAGTTTTCTATACAGTGTTTACTATTTATCGACCGTACTGCACATCCGTACGATACGGAGCACGTACACGTTTACATGTACGTGTGCTACTTACAAGTACATATAGGGTCTATGCATACGTTACTTCTGACCAATCCATATTGCCAGCCCAAGAGCATGCCTTAGCCTCATTAAAAAAAAATGGAGGGGCAAGCATATCATTTTGCCCATCCCCCCCCCCTCAATAATTCCAGAGACGAGAAGATTCTTACCCTTTTTTTTTTTTGACAGAAAGACAAAAAGTTACCCCCATGAAAATATTGGAGGGGCAAGCATATTTTAATTTTGCCCCCCCCCCCCCCATAATTAATAATTCCCGGAATGAGAAGATTTTCTTGCTTTTGAAAGAAAACAAAAATGTTGCCCCCATAAAAATATTGGAAGGCAAGCGCACCATTTGCCCCATACCACATAATCATAATTCCCGCGATGAAAAGATTTTCTTGCTTTTTTGTTAGAAATTTCACCCAAAAGCAGTGGCGTAACTACGGAGGGGGTGGGGGTGCCCCCCCCCCCCCCCAATCCGCTGGTAAAAAAAAAAAAGACTTACCAAAATAGTAAGTCAAGGGTTAGTAAACTGCTTTTGAATGAAAGGGTGATCAAGAAATAAGATATTTTTCTATGATTTCTTTTAACCATAATTAAATAGGTTTATAGTGTGAAACATTGTTCAAAGAGCCCGGACCCGACAAAAGATTGTGATTCAGCGTGATTCCTGGTTGGCATTCTGCATAAATAAGCAGGATGTGCGCAGTGTACCCAGAACATCCCAACGGCATAAAGAGTCGCTACAATGTTGCGTAATGTGACGTAGAATGTACACCTTTGTACCTTATCAACGCTTCGTTATATCAAAGCTAGATCATTGATTTTGCAGTGTTGCTTTACATACTAGGTGTTTCAAAAAACATTTCCCACTTTTGATCATTAATAGTTCAAAAACTATTCATTCGATAAAACTGTCATTGATATGAGTAATAGCTGGATAGTGTACAATTTGGTTGAAGGTAATTTGCACGTGAAAGCATAAATCAGTTTCATTAAATCTAAGATTGATTTTGAAGCAAGGTTTCACATTTTGGTCAAATTTTAACCCTCTGTACAAAAATTGAACTTCGCACAGGAACCAATGATGTGTATGTGAGTGTGTGCTGACAACGGCCCTGAACAATGGACATGCCTGAACCACCTGTTGACTAGGCGTCAGTCTGGCACTCCCTGGCACATGAATGCTTAATCAATAATTCATGTGGATTGCCCTGGGCACTGCTAGTCTGAATTCATGCACGGTAAAGTGCTTGCAAACACCACATTTCATTCCAGCTGGCAATCATTTTCAAATTTTGCTTCTGACATATCACTAAATTTGGGATATAAATAAGCATAAATGATCTAAAGTTCCTCATTTTAATACAACTGTCTACTAATCAAATAGTCTGACAAATTTTTCGCTTTTTCGATAAAAAGAGATCATTTTTGGTAAAGAGTTCAGCAGCATTTATCATTGGGGCGATTTGTTTCAGAGTAGATTTATTCAAGGCTCCATATACACAAGTGTATACTCTAATTGATTTTCTTTACTTCCTGTCACCACGTTTACAATAGAACAGAAGGTATTCATTGTAATTTTGGTTTTCAGAAGTAGGGAGAGCACTGACGCGACTCAACGACAGTATCGACAGGCGTTTGACTTTACACAGATACTGCCAGAGGCTGAATAAAGATTAGCTGTGATAGTGGTATTTCTCATGAATGAATAATGAAGCATTCAAACCCTGGTCATTGTTCAGGACCATTGTCAGGGTGTTAACCACACACTCCTATACACACCCATTGACCCCTGTGCAAAGTGAAATTTTGTACAGAGGGTTGAAAATAGAGCAAAGTCTGGAACCTAACTGTGAAATTAATCATGGATTTCATGAAACTTATTTATGCTTTCATATCTAAACCACCTTCAACCAAATTGTACACTATTCAGCTATCATTCATATCAATGACAGTGTTATCTGATATATAGTTTTTGAATTATTAAGAATCAAAAGTGGGAAATGTTTTTTGAAACACCTAGTACTAGTCTATATAAAAATGTCTTGCATTGTCAATAAAAAGACTTTACCTGGGCTAATTCCTAACTTTTCCATGTATATAATACACACACACAAACAAACACGCACAGTTAGGGGATGCTCTAAAGTGCAGATTTTGGACATCCTTCCCCCGCTTGGTCACTTCGACGCCACCTCGCTGGTCATACCTCCCCCAGTCATGAACATAATCCGACACCCTTGACTACCAGTAGCGGATCCAGGGGGAGGGGTGCACTGGGCGTCCCCCCCCCCCCCCTCTTAATTTCCAAAGCAACAAAATATAGCTTCAACGGCAGTTTTTGGACTGTAAAATGTCAAAATTTTCAAGCTCGCTCGCTCCGCTCGCTCGCATTTAGTCGTAATGCCATTCTCCTGAAGTTGCTGCCAGTAATTGTCGGCAGTTGCGCCCGGTGCGCCCCCCCTCTTAATTTTCAAAGCGAAGAAATACAGTTACAAACGGCAGTTTGGGGACTGTAAAATGTCACAACTTTCAAGCTCGCTCGCTCCGCTCGCTCGCATTTAAATTCTCCTGATATTGCTTTATGCCAGTAATTCCAGCAGTTGCGCCGGTGCGCCCCCTTGATTTCGAAAGCAAAAAAGATATAGCTTCAAACGGCAGTTTTTGGATTGTAAAATGTCAAAATTTTCAAGCTCGCTCGCATTTAATCTTTATGCCATTCTTCTGATGTTGCTGCCAGTAATTGTCAGCAGTTGCGCCCGGTGCGCCCCCCCCCCCTTAATTTCCAAAGCGAAAAAATATAGCTACAAACGGCAGTTTTTTTACTGTAAAATGTCAAAATTTTCAAGCTCGCTCTCTTCGCTCGCTCGCATTGAATCGTTATGCAATTCACCTGATGTTGCTGCCAGTAATTGCCAGCAGTTCCGCCAGGTGCCCCCCTTATTTTCCAAAGCGAAAAAAATATGGCTAAATATGGCTAGTTTTTGGACTGTAAAATGTAAAATTTTCAAGCTCGCTCGTTTCTCTCGCTATATATAGCATATAATTATTATGCTCTCCTAATATTGCTGCCAGTAATTGCCAGCAGTTGCGCCCGATGCGCGCCCCCCCCCCCCCTTAAATTCCAAAGCGAAAAATATAGCTATACAAACGGCAGGGTTTTTTTTTTTACTGTAAAATGTCAAAATTTTCAAGCTCGCTCGCTCCGCTCGCTCTCATTATTGTTGTGCAATTCTCCTGATTTTGCTGCCAGTAATTTCCGGCAATTGCCCGATGTGCCCCCCCCCTTTATTTCCAAAGCGAAAAAATATGGGTCCAAATGGCAGTTTTGGGACTGTAAAATGTCACAAATTTCAAGCTCGCTCTCTTCGGTCCGCTCACATTAAGTTATGCCATTCACCTGATGTTGCTGCCAGTAATTGCCAGCAGTTTCGCCCGGTGCGCCCCCCCCCCCCCCTCAGTTTCCAAAGCACAAAAAAAAAATATGGCTACAAACGGCAGTTTTTGGACTGTAAAATGTCAAAATTTTCAAGCTCGCTCGCATGCAGTCGTTATGCCATTCTCCTGATATTGCTGCCAGTAATTTGTCGTTTCACACCGTCATTCCATAATCCATTTATAGAGGGGACAACCCCCTCCCACAACCGCCCTTGCTCGTTCCGCTTGCTCGGTCTCGGTCGCGTTCTTGACATCAGTGTAAGAATTATTACTAGAAGTTTATTTAAATCATACCATTTATAGGCAAATTGTTCAATAACAATTTACTTCAAGATATACTGATACCTTACCTGAATCAAGTGGGACTGTTTCAAGTCGATAAAACACGAAAAGAATTTGCATCAAATTGCACTATTTACAACATCAAAATGCAAAAAGTGCTCACCGTGAGAGGAGGACACTCCCTCCCACATCCTCCCCCTCGCTCACTCCTCTCGCTCTTGCTTAGCCGCGTTCTTGATATTCAGTGTAAATATTAAAACAGGAAGTTTATTTGGATGATACTATCTTATAGGCAAATTGATCAATAATAACCTACATCAAAATATACTGCTACCTTAAACAAGTAGGACTGTTTCAAGTCGATAAAACAAGCAAAACATGCATCAAATTGCACCATTTACAACATCAAAATGCAATTTCAGTTCTAACCGTGGGAGGGGCACTTCCACACCCTCCCCCCCCCCCCCCCGTCCTTGCTCCATCCCTCGCATACTAACACCCCCCCCCCCCCCCCACCCAAGATGAAATCCTAGCTACGCCGGTGCCCTTTCCCCACTTGGTTTCTCTCAAAAAACAGTAAAAGTCTAGGGATTGAGAGCTTCCTATATTCCAAATGTCTGTCCAAAAAATCTCGTTACATTTAGTGTCAAAACGCACCCCCCTTGATAAAAAGCTGGTGACGCCCCTGTTGAGAGAAAATATCTTTCTGCGTCCTCGTCAGCCAGTGTTGTCTTGATCCTTGCATTCATCATTTAATCATATCTGCTGCCGGTTTTTGTTTCTGCTTGTTTTGTTAAAGCAATTAATTTCCTCTTGTAAACTCGTGGTAGCCAGCGGTCTAGTCTGCCATGCGCCTTGGATGTATCATTATTGTATTTCGACCGAGCCTGGTGTCCTTTAACAGAAAACCAATTAATCGATGCGAACTGGCTATACTAAAGCCTCTTTTTTTCCCCTCTCTCAATTTCAACGCTGCGGAAATAATCCATTGTAATCATTCGGTGCGCACCCATCTTTCCGTGTTTGGGGAAATATGAGGCAATGTAATCACACAGCTCATTTCTCACGTATATGGATATAGGGCTATACTGATGGAGAATGAAAACAGAGAGGGGGGGTAGTATGGGTGACAAAAAGAAAATGTTGGTACATGACGCATGATAGATTGGAGATGGGAATGGGAATTATAGTGGCAGAAAGGATGAAAACAAGAAAACATCATTTTTTTAAAAGCATTATACACAAAGTGTATAACAGAGGTCAACATGAAGATATAAAATTAAACAAGAATACAGATATAAATAAATACAATATATTATAGATGGACAGATAGGAAAATAGGTTTATGTAATAGTTGGAAATTAATAAGATAAATAGCTAAATCGACAAACAGATGGATAAAAAGCAAAGGGAATGGAGTGAGTAAGAAAGAGTGATGAGAAAGGGAGAGTGAGAGAAAGAAATTGATAATTATATATAGGAAAAGATAGAAAGTAAAGTAGACAAAGAAATGAATTGATAGTTAATATTGATAGGTGACAGGCAAATAGATATATTACTTAGAAGGTTAGTGAAGAGATAATAACTAATAGAAACATATATAGAGTGGTGGGATTAGAGAGTTTAGAGTATAGAGAAAGGAGAATGAAGAAAGAAAGACACATAGACAGATAGACGAATAGATATTGATAGGTAGATAGATAGGTAAATACATATAGATAGATAAATAGATGGATAGAGATATTGATAGATAGTATAGGTAAAAAGATAGAAAGGTAGATACATAGATTGACAGATAGGTAGATAGATATGTAGATAGGTATGTAGATAGATAGATGGATAGACAGACAGATGGGTAGATAGGTAGGTACATGGATATTATATAGATAGGTATAGATAGATAGATATAGACAGATAGGTAGATATATTGATAGATAGGTATAGGTAGATATTATATAGATATAGTTGGACATAGGCAGATAGCAGCTAGCTAGCTAGATAGACATAGATAGATCGATAGATAGATTAATATATAGATTGATAGATAGGTAGATAGATATACCCCATAATAGATAGATAGATGGCTAGACAGATAGATAGATAAATAAATAAATGAATAGCAGACGGATAGATAGATAGATAGATAGATAGGTTGGAAGAAAAAGAGAGTGAAAGAGATACAGAGCCATTCCAGCGGCTAAATGCGTGAAACAGTAAAATGCAGTAAATAAAAATAGGAGCGTCTATCGTCGCCAGGGGCAACCAATAGCACGTGTGCAAACCGGCCTTCGAGATCTATTCGTGACATATCGAATGTAAGTCACCCTTGTAGAGACAATTTGATAAGTTCTGTACTAGATTAATCAATGTGGTAGACACGCAACCATTGTTTCTCTTCATTGCAATTCGCCGCGCTCACGATCGACGCAGTTTTCTATGCTCGCTCATACTTTATGGATGTTTTTTTTTATTTATATTTACTTTGTCTGTTTGTTTGCTTGTCTGTTGTTTGTTTGTCTGTTTGCCAATAAGCTGAGGTCGATCTTAGCGAATAGATGTGGACATGGGTTGAGCATATTTCTTTGTTGTACAGTATATTATAGAACATTCTCTTCTTTCGTACCCATACTGTAGTCTGTTATACATGTTTATCACATGTAAATTTATTACTTGTAAGCTTTTCCGCTACCAAACTTTGTTTCGCGAAAATTATATCTTTGCAAAATTTTGTCGAGTTGATCTTGCCACTGATATTTTGTACATAACTTGTTTTCATATCTTGTAATATGCTTTTATTTGAACTCACAGACCAAAATCCAGTGGTTGACTCACAAACTTGAAACTTGAAACGTATACACGTCTGGTATATGCTGGTGGCGATATATACGTTCTTACCAACATCTACGTATGACTGAATTTGATCTGGTCTAAAATAATAAAGTCAGGCGTAAAGGTTCCAACTTTTGGAGCTTTGTCATCCCTGATTTCCTGCTTTAGGGGCAGTGCTGAAGGGTCTCGACAGAACAAAAAATATACATATTCTGATCCTGCAGTCGTGAACAATCTGGCGTATTCAATCACAGAAAAAAAAAACTTGGGGGGGATTTCAAATTTGCTCTCAGCCAATCAGATGCAAGGATTTCAATAGCTAGTAACAGTTTGTCAGAAAAAAAAAATCTGACAGAACGTTTCATGAAATGCCCCAGGTATCGAGACATTCGACCTTTTTGCACTATTATCATGTTCCGTTGAAAAGCCTTCTCCTAGATGTCGTCTGCAAGACATCGAAGTTAATAACATTGATATAAATTATCTGGTCTCCATGGAGACCAGAGACAATTATATGTCCCATTCTCAGTCGATTTCTATCATCATTCTTTATCAAATTTCTGTCGCATGACCGAAGCTTGCCAACCACATGACAATATTTACTATGACATATCAAAACATGACTTACTAGACCAACAAATCTGACCAATTTACTATGTCTCAAATCTTTTATCTTGACACATTAGGTCTGCATCCCCGCGTTTTACGAATTTAACTTATCGCTGGTGGAGATAATATGGGAAACAAAGGAAGATAATTATATGATAATACTCTCTATTCAATTGAGATATACAGACAAGCTCCCACTGACACTGCTGAACTCAATCATTGCCCCTTAGATATCCCGCAATGTATATTGATAATAGGCAGAGCAAAGTGGACTTAATTTCTCGCACGCCATCACGATAGGTTTACAAATACCGCAGCGAACTGCCTAATTCTGCTCTGGCTGTTTGTTCTGGTAATTATATTCCGCGGTATAAATAGGAACTGTCTGGTATTCTATAAACTGAGTTGATACCACATTGAAGATACTTTATTTATCACGTGAATGATGTTTGCTCTTCGATATCGAGATCGGCATTCGTTCGAGTCTGTAGTAGCTTTATAGCTTTGGTCTGTATAGAGTACTTCTTGTGCGTCTTATAACGATATCAATGTGAGACAATTGCGACAGTTGCAGGTATTTTTTTTCTAACAAAATAGTCATTCTCATTCGTGGCACGATCACATCACACAAGTTAGTGTTAGGCACATTAATTTTATTGCATTAAAGTGTATAACTGACCGATGACATAATGATAATGGTAAGATTGGCGTTTTATAAATGTTGTAACTGTTCATGTCTTATGACTAACCAGAAAGAGAATTATCATCAAGTCTTGATACAGGCACTTTCTAAAATGGTCATACTTATGAGTAGAGTATAGGGATTTTAAAGTATAAGTTACGATATCCTTTGTATAAAGGAGACATACAAGGTGAACACCAGCAAGTTACGCTCCAACTATAGCTGTAAAAGATATCAAGTTATGTCATGGATCAATCATTTATGCAAACACATGGAGTCAGCCATCATGGATAATGTTCATTGAAATGAAACACGCAAAACAGCAACTTGAGAGCAACAGGCAAAATATGACTTGTTTTGTGATATGAAATTGAAATACGATTTTTGATGTTTTTAACACTTTCTCTGTCACAGACGTTAGACACTGTGTACAATGCTATGGGGTTTTCTGGACCAATCAGCACTCAGAGCAAACAAAGGGTTAAAGTACATCGGCAAACTTACGACACTTGGGCTTCATGCTCGCAACTCCTTGTCGTTACTACATACACTGTTACAATCATTATTGTTACCAATTCGAAAAGAGAAAATGAAAATTATATGGTGTATTTCATCGACATTTTCGCCGTGTCTATGAACACTTATCATTATTGTTACGTATAATATTACTCAATTAATATAGGAATAAGGGGGAGGGACTTTGAGTGTACAGGTATGACCAAAGTCAACTTGCTCGCATAGGTTTGAACCCGCCCTTTTCCGACCCAGCTTCTAAGAGCATGGTGATCAACACTCGCTTACCACCCCAAAAAGAGCAACAACATCAGCAACAGACTTGATAGTAGACTATTTTGTGATATACCAAAGCACAATTTAGAACGGCCCTGGATATTGGGGTAAAACGCGATAGCGTTGCACAGCTCTAACTCAATGCATCCTTCTCATCATTACCATACATACCACCAGTAGTGATCAAAATATACATGTACATTCCTTTCGAGGACAAGGTACGGAGAAGTACTGTAGTAAGAAGGAGTTTTGTTCATTACCATGATTATAATATGGTGAGTGTCAAAATCCTTCACCTATATCATGCCTACTTGTTAGAATCACCAGCTGAAAATAATCGAAGACCTTGCATGTTTTATTACCGAGGGTATGATAATAAAGTCATTGTCGGAAGCGGAACTCTCGCGCTTTCCAAGGAGAGAACAGAAACAGGATCGACTTTCACAGAAGATACCCTCATCGACTTACCACTTTCAGACTAGAGAGTTCTCGTACATCCATACGACGTAAGGTTGGATATAGGATAACCTGGTGTGTCTGAAAGAGTCTATTTTCTGGAAACGCTCGAGCAGGCTAAGCATGTGTACAAGAAGACGCAATATGTTGTTCTGACAAATGGGGCGTTACAAGCAAGTATTGTTGACTTTTTGAGACGCATATGCGTTCTAAACTTCGGGATTACTTGAACCATTAAGTGCACTTCCACTTTTTGCATATATATACCAACTGGAAACCGGACAGCATCGTAACATTCGGACGTATTTTTCTTTCTTTAGACATTATTTTTATACCATGATTTCTAATTTGGCAGAGAGAATGATAAATATTCAATGAAATGACTCCATCACTGTAGGAGAAGAGACATGGCAACTGTTTTGATTTGTTACCAGAGTCATTGTCGCTATATTCACTTCTCGATTAATGCTACACAAGAGTCATGATTGACTACTAGTATATTGTACATTCAGCCTTTCAGTTTACCGCTTAACCATTTCAGCTATGAGCCAGCACGAATTTGAGTGCAAAGAGATGTTATAGCGCAGTGCGATATTGTATTACGGGTCCTGTCACGGCCGTACGCAGAATATACACTCTTACGCCATAAACGACATCTATTACAATGAATATTCCCAGTACACTTGTTTCTTTGAAATAACATTTTATCACATTTATGGTTCATTTCGACTGCATAATACATTTCAAACCGTATGATTTTGTATCAGAAAAAGGTAATTTACATATCCAGGGGGCAACCACCCTTGCTTCCCCTCCCATTTCTACGTCATATACCTGTTTATGAACACCCCCTCCCCCCCCCCCCAAAAAAAAAAAAAAATACAACTTGAAACTCGAACACTGGCTGATTACTCGATAAAGGAAAGCAAAGTGAAAATGGAATAGAACCAATCATTGTTTGAGTGTCGTTAACTGCAAAACACGGTCAGTGAGTTATAGGTATAGGTCAGGCTATGACGTCACGGCTGATAAGTGGTGTTCATCTGAATTAATTTACCTATTCTAACTCGAAATTGTCATCCCGAGCCAGCAGGGCAACACCAACGACACCTAAAAACAAATCAAAAACAAAAACAAAAAACCCTACACAAAGAATACATAACAAGAACGAATCTTCTTGCCTTATCATACGAAATATACTTTTCGTCACGAGTAGGAAGGAATATCATTTCCATGCGTCATGAATATATTTTGATCTTAATTGCTCAAAAATTTGTCAGTATCAACCTTGAAGTACAAATATAATGCGGTACAATGTTCTTATATAATGGCTCCACGAAAATGGACATGATAACTGCGTACAATGTAACCTTATATAAACGATCACCTCCCGGTGCTTTGTTTATACGAAAGTAAAGGCATCATATACTTTTACAATAACATTCACGAGTACAAACGTATGCAGATTGTCGCACACACGTCATACACACACACTTCTCAACAAAGAAGGCAAACGTCACAATACTGGTGTTTATACACTTGCTTCACGTGCGCGAAGCATGGACGGCAACATTTCGGAAAAGATAACATATTATAGTACATACTACGAACGCTCTGGACAAAATATATATCATCACACAAATTGGCGATGGTCCTTCGCCTCAAAGTACCTGGAAATTACGAATTATAGATTAACCAGATAATTATGCGGGCCGATTCAAATCCTGGCCCCATATCAACTCAGCGCCCGTAGCATATGCCAAGTCATTTCATTACGGGGACGGGACAGCGCAGATTAAATGATAAATTTTGGATGAGACATGTTCGCGTTCAAAACTAACAGGACAATAATCTCAACAATCACGGGGTTGCCATCATGATTAACCCGTTCGGCAATCATAGCCGTTGATGAGAGAAATTTTAAAGACGCACACTGAAAGTCATGAGCTTCCGGTGTGCACTATGCAAGGATTTCAATTCAATTTTCAATTTCAAGTTCAATTTCAATTCATTTCATCGGATATCGAGCACAAAACGTAGGAGCGAAGGATGCAATCTTAATATATTTTTCTAGATAATCTTTCTGCCATAGTTGGTCGCCGATTTAGGTCATGAATTCATGCCTTTCGTCTCCTCCAAGTTATCTGTTTCTCGTATGCATTATCTGAACGTGGATACTTTTTTTTTTTCAAATTGCTCACTAACATGAACCGACAAAAGCATGTTTGTTTTTTTTTAATGCTGAAAACAAATTGTATTGAATTGAATTGAAATAATCTGACAATTTTAAAGCTAATTTTATACTTAATCAACTGCGGCATGGCTCCATAAAATACAAATTTTGCCCAAAATTGTTGTAGCAATGGTTTTTTAATTGAAATTGATAAAAAATGTAACGGTTTCTGCATCGATAACACAAATCACATGTACATATTTCTGCTACTATAAACATCACCATGTCTTCAATGAATCGACACAGTTCCTTCGATGTCGTTTGGTCTGTGCGAGTAACACTTATATAGGACGGCTAAAGCACTGCAAGCAGGGTTGTGAGACACCTCAGAGGCACAGAACTTGTTTATGTCTTCTGCGATAATCACATAAAGAGCGAATTGACCAATGTAGTTGTAATGATTAGTACACATCTGTACAATCATTGTATTTAAACATAACTGGTCTAGTTACTAAGACTAGCCACACTAGCCACCAGCTGGTCACTCCTTGACCATCTCGACACGTTGCATGTAAATCTACATCATCAGCAAAATGTATCTTGACCACGTTGCCAAAAAGTTGATACTGGCAGTTCCATTAAAGTCAGTCACTGAATGCACACCTTGCTCTCCACTGTCTCATTATTCTCTGGTCAACACTACATGGTGTCAGGAGTAAACTACGCATAATTCCTTTATCATGGATGGAATGAAGCCCCCAGAGCCGTTTTCCTTGCAAGGAAATATCACAGAGAACTGGAGAAAGTGGAGGCAGAGATTCAATCTGTACGTTAAAGCCAGTGGACTCGATAAGAAGGACGCTGAGGTACAGACATGTACACTTCTTCATGTAATTGGTGAGGATGCTCTGGAAATATACAATACGTTCACATTTCCAGCTCCAGTGCGCTCAACAGATGCGTCGCCAAGTGCAAGTGGGAGCCAAGATGCTAGCTCATCCAGCCCTTCTATGAAGCAAATATTGGAGAAGTTCACAGAGCATTTCGAACCTCAATCGAACGTCACGTATGAACGTCACGTGTTCAACACTCGATTCCAGATGGGAGGTGAAACGATTGAACATTTTGTGACGGACCTAAAGAAAAAAGCAAAGTCGTGCAGCTTCGGAGACCTCAACGACAGTCTAATTAAAGACAGAATCGTGGTAGGGATCAGAGATGATTCGACGCGGGCACGTCTGCTGCGAGAGAGAGACCTTACATTGCAAAAGGCGATTGACATATGTAAGGCATCGGAACTCACTGCGCACCACATGACCGAACTAAAGCCAAACTCCGCCGCAGACATACATGCCATATCATCGAAATCGAAAACAACTAAGCCATGTCCCCGATGTGGAAGCAGACATCCACCACGCAAGTGTCCTGCCTACGGAAAAACGTGTCACGGGTGCGGAAAGCCGAACCATTTCAGTTCAGTGTGCCGAGCTCCACCAACGAGAGGTGAAACAGCTGGACGAACATCGAAAAAGGGCAAGCGAGGTGACAGAGCCAGACACCAACCGGTCCACGACATCCGAACCGACGACGAGAGCGATGTCGATGGATCATCCTCGGATGACAGTCTCCACATCGATGCCGTTGGACATGAGAAGCGCAAAAAGGAATGGTATGTAAATCTTGTGTTTCTTTCTGGGATAAACAGGCAGAGTTCTCAGGCAAATGACAAATCGAGCACAAAAAATGCCAAATTCAAAATAGACACAGGAGCTCAATGCAACATACTCTCGATGGAATGCTACAAAGCATTGGGTAAGCCAAAACTGGCAAAATCAAAATCAAAGCTGGTCTCATACACTGGCCACTCCATCAAAACGGAAGGAAAATGCATTCTCACTTGTGTTCGAAAAGAAAAGTATCACAACGTAGAGTTTGAAGTAGTAGATGGAGATGTGCCTTGCATCATTGGACTAGAGTCATCTTCAATCCTAGGACTCGTCAAAAAAGTCGACACTGTCAAACCAGATGATTGTTTCAGCCAGTATGATGATGTATTTCATGGCCTAGGTTGCATTGGTTCCCAACAACATTTAGAGGTAGATGAAAATGTCAAACCTGTTGTCCATCCACCCAGAAAAATCCCTGTCGCACTCAAGCAAAAAGTGAAAGATGAACTGAAAAGAATGGAAGATATGGGTGTTATTGAGAAACAAACAGAGCCTACAGGCTGGGTTAGTTCGATGGTAGTAGTAGCGAAAAAGAACAAAGACAAAGTAAGAATCTGCCTAGACCCCCGAGACTTGAACAAAGCTCTAAAACGACCGCACTACCCAATGAAGACAATCGACGACATTACTGACAAACTAGCTGGTGCGAAGGTTTTCAGTACTCTAGATGCTAACTCTGGTTTTTGGCAAATTCCGCTAGATGAGGAAAGTTCAAAACTCCTCACTTTCAACACTCCCTACGGTAGGTACAAATTCACTAGACTACCTTTTGGAATAAATTCAGCAAGTGAAATATTCCAGAGAATCATGACGGACATATTTTCCGACTTAGAGGGAGTCGAAGTGTTGGTCGATGACATTCTCATTCATGGCCCCTCCAAAGACATACACGATGCTAGACTTAGAGAAGTGCTGGAGCGGTGCAGAGTGAAAAACGTACGCCTCAACAAAGAAAAGTGTCACATCAGGCAAGACAAAGTGACGTACATGGGACACATCATATCACATGATGGCCTAAAGCCTGATCCAAAAAAGATTGAGGCAATCCAAAACATGCCTACTCCACATGACAAAAAGGGAGTACAACAATTTCTTGGTATGGTCAACTATCTAGGGAAATTTATTCCCAACATGTCAGAAAAATCAGCAGCACTCAGACAACTGCTAGAAAAAGACGTAGCGTGGCATTGGAATGACGAACAAGATCAGAGTTTCAAATCTCTAAAACAAGCTGTGATCAATGCCCCAGTACTGACATACTATGATGTCCAAAAAACGGTCAAATTGAGCGTAGACGCCTCGCAGGCAGGCACGGGTGCCGTATTACTGCAAGAAGGACACCCAGTTGCATTTGCATCGAAAGCGTTCACAGATGCGCAAACCCGCTATGCGCAAATCGAGAAAGAGCTCGCTGCAATCGTTTTCGGCTGCAAAAAGTTTCACCAGTACATTTTTGGACGCGCTGTGCAGGTAGAGACTGACTATAAACCTCTCGAGGCTATTTTCAAGAAGCCGCTGCATGCCTCACCACCCAGACTGCAGAAAATGCTGCTGAATCTTCAAAAATATGATCTCCATGTCACATATGAGAAGGGAACAAACCTTTTCATTGCAGACTGCCTCAGTAGAAATTTTCTATCAGAAATGAGCGATGATGTAGATATTGAAGAGATCCCAATATGCATCGTAAACCAACTTCCTATTGCAGACGTAAGACTAGATGAGATTCGAGAGGAATCAAAGAAAGACCCGGTAATGCAAAAACTAAGGGCAACCATCATGGCCGGGTGGCCCATGAACAAAAAAGATGTCGACATTGAAATTCGACAATACTGGGAGTATCGTGAGTTGCTATCTGTTGAAAACGACCTGCTGTGCAAAGATGCGCGACTCATTATCCCAAAAGCGCTCCGCAAAAAGATGACCGAAAAGGTACATAGTCATGCCCACCAAGGCATAGAAAAAACCAAGAAAATGGCGCGAGACATTATGTTCTGGCCTGGCATGTCATCACAAATTGCGGACACAGTTGCAACATGCGAAATATGCAACATGCACAGACAAGAAAATGCTAGTGAGCCCATGCTTGGTCACACAAAACCAGACCATCCGTGGCAAAAGGTCGGCGCTGACATCTTCGAGCTAAATGGAAAGTCCTATTTAGTTTTAGTCGACTACTACTCTAGCTTCTTTGAAACATGCGAGCTTAGGAATATGACCACGTCATCTGTCATTCGGCACTGCAGAGTTCATTTTGCCAGATACGGCATTCCACTCGAACTTGTCTCAGACAATGGGCCTTGTTTTGCTTCAGAAGAATTTGCTCAGTTTGCTACTGAATACAACTTCAGGCATGTCACAAGTTCCCCAGGCTACCCAAAGTCGAACGGAAAGGCCGAAAGCGCTGTAAAAATCGCTAAAAACATCATGCGCAAGTCAGATGATATTCATTTGGCTCTTCTGCAGTATCGCAACACGCCAATCGAAGGCTTGAATGCATCCCCAGCTCAGCTTTTCATGGGTAGGCGTACGAGAACAACTCTTCCCACGAATGACAAATTGCTCAAACCCAAAACACAGAAGAATGTAGCACAGAAACTAAAGCAACGACAACAGAAACAAAAGAAGTTCTACGATAGAAACACAAAATCCCTTCCCCAACTTCTTACCGGAGACACAGTAAGAATGAGAAACCCAAAGAATCCAAAAACATGGCAAAAAGCTACTGTTGTAAATGTATGTAAAGAGCCACGCTCATACATAGTGCAAACAGGAACAGCACAATACAGGCGCAATCGCAAAGATCTCATAAGAACCAAAGAGAGTCTGAATCCTTCATACCAAGACTACGACTACTGTGACGGCAATGACTCCACCCCCAAGACCCATAGCCTACCTCAGCAGACCCCGACAGTGGACAATACCCGACGAACACTGCCCACTGACAACTACATCACAAAGTATGGCAGGCAAGTTAGGCCCCCTATCAGGTACACCACAAGCCAATAAGAATATTACTGATTACCCTGACCCGATCTCCTTCATTTGGGAAAGAAAGGAGAAGATGCATTGTTCATTGTTGATTCCATGAATATCAACTATTACAACTAATACTATGTTGCATTGAACACTGTTCAAAATATGTGATTAATTCAACTAATTGTTTTTATTTTACGTTGCCCATTCAAAATTAAAACTGTGAGATGCACAATCTTACTCACTGAATGATTATGTTTTATCATTATGTCTGCTAGGTACAGCATTCATATACATGCCTGTGTAACCAAAATCTGGAAAGATTCATAAGTATTACATTCCATTTTATAAGCCATGTCAATTTCCAAATTAAAAGGTTTCACATATTATGCTGGACTCATGAACTATAGGTGCCTTGGAATGTGAACATACATTGCACCATCAAGATCAGTCTTTTCTGATCTTTTAAATGATGATCATGTTTATATTAATGTACATTTATTCTCTGATCAGTCAGTGAACTGATGTTCATTATGCTTTATGCTACACAATGTTATTCCTTGTTTGATGTTATTACCAAAATGAATCAAGTATTCATTTACGTACAGTTAACTTTACAGGTTATACTTAACATGATTTCATGTTATGTGCCTGTGCCTGTAAATCAGCACGAGGCATTTTGAAATAACATTAATATTTGATAACTTAAAAGAAGTATTTGAGAGTTGAATTTTGGGGACAGAATTTTTCAGCAAGTTATTGCATTTATTGGAATTAAATCATATCATAAATCCAACTAATGGATTTGATCAATGTGATGATTTAACGAAGTATTTTAAATGTAATTTTAGATGTACGTAATCAGATTTGAAAAGGGGGATGTAATGATTAGTACACATCTGTACAATCATTGTATTTAAACATAACTGGTCTAGTTACTAAGACTAGCCACACTAGCCACCAGCTGGTCACTCCTTGACCATCTCGACACGTTGCATGTAAATCTACATCATCAGCAAAATGTATCTTGACCACGTTGCCAAAAAGTTGATACTGGCAGTTCCATTAAAGTCAGTCACTGAATGCACACCTTGCTCTCCACTGTCTCATTATTCTCTGGTCAACACTACAGTAGTCTTCGACAGTCATTCAGGACCAAACTAAATGGATGTGGTTTAACGTTTCACTACTTGCGTATGCATGACACAACAGCAAGCAATCAGTTGTTACAGGGGCTGCAAATGCGACACTTGTGCGGTTGCCATTCTTATGTTTGCGATTTCAGTCTCTTTTGTCTTTCTCAACATCATCTTGACACGTGACCATCTCTTCTCATTATGATATATTCTCTCCCTTTGGTTCTTGTTTCCGTTTCGCTTTCTTTTTGCGTCTGGGCTTTTCGAAAGACGGCGCATCCATTCGACCCGACGATTGTTCTCTGGGTTTTTCCGGCTTGTCGTCGTCGGCGACCTTGAGCTTCGCCGCTTGGATCTTCAAGTACTGCGGGTCTGAGCATACATTGGGACGGATTATTCGACCGGACCTGGTCTCGTAGACCGGTTGGTCTTCCTTCTTGATCTTGACCTTCTTGCTGGCCTTGCCGCTGAGCGACGCCTTCTCGTCGGCCTCCTCCTGCAGCCGTATCATGTCGGGTGGAGGTCTGATCCAAGCTCCGCGCTTCATGGACGATTCGGTAGGGGCCAGCGACGCCGCGTCGCCATCGCTGAACCTGCTCTTGTTCGACCGCACCGACTTCGTGCTCTTCGTCGTCGTTGGTCTCAAGGACTCCTCCCCCAGCGATGTCGGACTGGCCTTCCTCTTGGTAGAAGTGTCACTGCTTCTCAACGACGCGGATGACTTCTCGGTGCTATGAGTCTTCACCGATTGCCTTGACTCATTAACACGTCCAGATGGTTCGGATTTTACCTGTTCCGTAGATTCTTTTGTGCTTACGGATTGCGCAACATTTCGTCCAGTTTCTGCATCTCTTCGCGGGGTTTCAGAAACTTTGTCCATACGTTTTTCGTCTTTCGGAGAAGCGGTTTTTCTTCCCTCCTCCTTGCTAACCTCTTTGTGTGTTTCCGACTCCTCGACTCTCCTCGTCGATTTTGATGAGGACGCAGAGCTTTCTTTCTTCTGACCTTTTGCCTCCGCCGTTTCTTGTCTGGTCACCGACTTTGCAGTGGAGATTCTGCTGGATTCTTCTCGCGATTCTTGATCACTTTTAGCTGCCACCTGTTGTACTTCAGGAACACGTGAAGCTACGATCACCTCTTCCTTCACTATTTGTCGCGATTGGTTAGTCTGCTCATGTTGCTTTACGTCCTCCTCACTCGATCTTCTAGATTCCCTGGATTCTTTGGAAGAGTTAGACGTAACGCTGTCCTGTTTTCGGGATTTACTGGCCGTTGATTGCATGGTGGAGATGTTCGAAGATTCTTCTTTTCTCGCTTCTTTAATTTCTGTAGACTCTCTAGACGAGTTTGATTTCGTATCGTTCTGTGAGTCCTTTGAAGCTTTTGCCGCAGTCCTGTCGTTATCTTGTCTTTGTGAGTCCGTAGAAGCCTTTGACGTAGTCCCGTCATTAACTTCTCTCTGTGAGTCCCTAGAAGCCTTTGACGTAGTCCCGTCATTATCTTGTCTTTGTGAGTCCCTAGAAGCCTTTGACGTTGTCCCGTCATTATCTTGTCTCTGTGAGTCCCTAGAAGCCTTTGACGTAGTCCCGTCATTATCTTGCCTCTGTGAGTTCCTAGAAGCTTTTGCCGCAGTCCTGTCGTTATCTTGTCTCTGTGATTCCCTGGAAGCCTTTGACGTAGTCCCGTCATTAACTTCTCTCTGTGAGTCCCTAGAAGCCTTTGACGTAGTCCCGTCATTATCTTGTCTTTGTGAGTCCCTAGAAGCCTTTGACGTTGTCCCGTCATTATCTTGTCTCTGTGAGTCCCTAGAAGCCTTTGACGTAGTCCCGTCATTATCTTGCCTCTGTGAGTTCCTAGAAGCCTTTGACGTAGTCCCGTCATTATCTTGTCTCTGTGATTCCCTAGAAGCCTTTGACGTAGTCCCGTCATTATCTTGTCTTTGTGAGTCCCTAGAAGCCTTTGACGTTGTCCCGTCATTATCTTGTCTCTGTGAGTCCCTAGAAGCCTTTGACGTTGTCCCGTCATTATCTTGTCTTTGTGATTCCTTTGAAACCTTCGATGTAGTCCTGTCACTATCTTCGGCACGAAATGGTGGTGCCTCGTCCTGAGTGGACGATCTTGAGGCTTTGGCTGCCGAGGAAGATCGCCTCTCCTCCTTTTTTCCGTCATCCACGATTTCTTCACCTCCAGACCTGCGACGAACGGATTTCCGGCGTTCCTGGCCTTCGACATCTACTTTAAAAAACAGCTGAGTTTCATTCATTGTCTTGTCACTTTTTTCTTCCTTGTCTGGATCTGCAGGAGTATTCTTGACTTCTGCAGGAGTACTCTTGACTTTTGGAGGTGGTTCAACATTCTCCTTCTGGGGTTTGTCTTTCTTTTGCGGCTCCGCGCCGGACTTACGATCTTCAGCCTTGGGTGCTGCTTTCTTTCCGTTCTTCTGGTCGGGTTTTTTCTTTTTCTTCTGTTTGTTTTTCCACTGCATTGCTGAGCGCTGCACAATGTTTGCTTCTAGGGAATTCTCGCGATAGCTTTTAAACAGGCTATCCCAAGTAGCCTTCTCTTGCTTCTTCTCTTGGCACTCCTCCGGTAGGTTTTGCTTTAGGTAGGATGGGATCTCCTCATGATGCGCCCCACCCTCACGGACGAGCAGCTCGCAGATTTCGGTGCTCTGCTGCTTGGCGGCAACAAACAACGGTGTGTGGTCCTGGAAGTTTTTCATGTCGCAGTTGATCTTGCTCTTAAAGTCATCCGACAGCAGAACCTGCACGGCGGCCACGTTGTCGATCATGACCGCATGCATGAGTGCCGTGTTGCCTTTCTCGTCCTGCCGGTTGGCGTCGACGTTGCCGGTGCCCATAATCATGGCGACCATGTCCTCTTTCTCGTCTTCCATACACGCCGTCATCAGCGCTGTCCGGCCATGCCGCTCCGTCAGGTTGACATCGGCTCCCTTGTCGATCAGGAGTTGGCCGATGGCCGTCCGCTTGGCCTTATCGCTAACGAAGCACGCCCTCAGGATCGGTGTTCGCTGCAGGGAGTCCTGGATGTTGACGCCAACGCCGTCTTCCTCAATGAGTCGACGTACAGCATCCACGTCCTCATTCCCGATGGCACGAATGAGACCGCGCTCCTTCGCGTTGAGAGCTTTGTCCGCCATTCTCTCCTAGCTGTCCTCAGCTGTTCCCTTTTGGTTCCTGCTGATGAATGCTATCACGGCGGTGAGGTAAATATCACTCTACCAGCCGACCGAGAATCTGGAAGAAGAAAGTAAAAGTCAAGAGAGAGAAACAATGATAAAGTACAGAGGAAATTTGATTCAACCTTTCTTGGCATTGCATAGTTGATTTTTTTTTCTGCGAGAAGGAGTTAAAATCTGTTCCACAATGTATCGATTATTCGCAAGACTTTATTCGAAAAATGTCAAAAAAACTCGAGTGCTCGAGGTGTATAAATAAAATTCTGGAGAGATATGTCTCTTGTGAAATGTCACTAAGTTTTGTTACAAAATAGTTGTCAAACAATTGATATGAATATGTGATAGCGTTTGAACAAATAAACTGGAATCCTCAAGATTTTGTGTAAAAACTATACGGCAATAAGGCAATTTGCGAGACGATGACATCATGAACCCACTAATTTGCATATTCATTATACATTGACTGTTCAAGAAGTAGTGTTTTTATGAAAATAAGCGAAACTTCGCATTTCCATAACTTATTTCATTTTTATATGATTTTGATCAAACTCTTGCTGTTGTGCTCATAAATTGTACTCTTTCTTATCAGATTAACTTTAAACTGGTCTGACATATCCCTTTAATAATTGTCTTACTACTGTAACCTCAGCCATGAACGGATAGGTCTATATTGAGGTAAAAATAACAGGCGGTTTTTTTTTTCTATTGTGATCAACATCATGATGATATGAGGGCAAAGTGGATATGACTCTTCATTTTCAACTGGAGGACCCGAGTTCGAATTCAGTGTTTTTAACCATCACCATGTCCCTCACGACCCAGGTGTATGAAGGGGTACCTGGCAATGCTAGGGTAATGATAATGACAGGGCCCTCTAGTGCAGTGTCAGTACTGAAGAGGCTACCCTGGATAGCGAAGACCATTAGTATCATTATATTATCATTATCATGATGACGATTATGATGATCCGGAATCAGGCTTTTGTCTTTTCAAGTGTTCACGCACAGTTCTTCGATGTCAGTGGTCATCCATCCCTGGCGAATGTTTGCGCTCTCGAAGTGCTTCTAGCTATCATGATGATGTAAAATAATCCATCCGTAGCACAACATGACTTTTATCATCCATGTTATTTCAAACAAAATGCGCGCGCAGACGCATACAAGGATTCCGAAATTACGAACTATTAGGGAGAGCCAGCGGAAATCTAATCTATTAGCATGATCACGCTGATCTAAAGAGTGATATTTTTACCTTCTCATCCCAGTTTCAGGTTACTCTGCGCACCAATTTCATCGAGACGGACCACGCATGAGCGCGCCCAGATAGTGACAAGTAGGAAACCAATTACAGTAACAACGTGACTATACAGTAGCCAAACAGTACCAGGGATGAATTCACAAGATTAAAAAGCAAGGTTGAACGCAGTTCGAATGGCGTAGGCCTTTATACCAGCAATCGGAGGAGCCATGTTATTGGCGTTGTTGGAAAGTGCAAGAATACATCCCTGTTTATTTATGCCCCATTTTTCTTGATTAAATTGTTCTGTTAAAGCTATAATGAGCTCCTGTATGAAATTCCTGATACACTAACCACAGCAGAGAACAAGCGCATGTCCCAATGAGCCGTGAGCAAAGAACTGACGTACACACATTCATACACACACACACACACACACACACACGCACACACCCACACAGGCAAACAGTATTAAACATTAATCTTGACTGTAAATTTGAGGAATAGATGTGCTCTGTCTAAAATGACCTTTTGTACCTCGAATGATCATAAAACTACCTTCCATGAATCTTCCATGAGTAACCATGGCAACATTGCCTTTGAGAAATCCCCATAAAATGCAGTATCATCTGCTTACCTGCATTACGTTTCATTTCCATCTATATCAGTCTTTTTCTTGGGAGCTATGACAAGTCTGATAATGAACTCGAGAAGAGATGCCTTTTGACATTACTGACAGAGTCACAAAGCTGTTAGTAGGGCCAGGAAGTGACGTCACAATGGTATATTCTAATTAGCGCCGGATCTCGTACTCGACTGTGTCTTGTCATGGTTGACTATATGGGTGCTCAAGATTACGGATAGCAAAGTGTGACCTTTACAATGAAATAGGTCGATATTCTTTGCCAAAGGCAACCTTACATTATCAATTATCGTCTGCCATATCCAGCAGTATTCCTGGATGGTAAAAACAACTTGGTCTTCAAGAAACCGACTTCCCGATAGTTTCAAGTTTGTGCATTCCCGCGTCTCTTGGGATATCCCCAGCAACCAAAATTCTCTTCAGCGACACTGGTTTACAACTGAGAAATGCAAACAAAATCCAGCTGTAGGGATGACCGAGCAAGAAAACAGGTGAAATCAATTCTTAAAGCTCTCATTTTACTCGTTTAACTGAAATGAGGTGTCAATGCTAAAATACACCTGCCATTAATTTGATATCGATAGCAGCCCTGATTTGAAAAAGCAAAAAAAAAAAAACCAAAACAACAACAACAAAGACAAAATGACAAAAAAAAAGAAAGACATTAGGTGATGATAGGGTCAAAAATATGGAATATCATTATTGCCCTATTATTGTACGAGAGTCTCGGTTTTAAATCGGAGGTCATGAGGTCTATATGCTGTCAAGAGCCTACGTCCTTGGATAGAATGTTTTACCCACTATACTATGTCCCTCTCGACCCAGGCGTATAAATGGCCACCTGGCACCAGTAATAATGGCAGGACTCTTCAGTATATAACAGTGGCAAAAGTGAAGAGGCTACCCTGGATAATTAAGACCGTATGATCATTATTATCATTATTATGGTTGTTATTATTATCATTATTATTATCACTATCATCATCATCATTACTATTGTCTGTATGATCACAAGACACTCGCTGCTGTTGCAGAAAGTTCATGTTATATTAGTATAATACTGTACCTTTATAAACTATACTTTTAAAAATCTACATAGTGACAAGTACAAAGGTTTCGACCGTTTATGACACCGACATAACTTTGTCTAATTTCCTGGATCGCTCGCGATCCATACTCTCCTTTTACGTTTGTGTGTGTGTGTGTGGGGGGGGGGGGGGGGTTGGTGGAAATGTGGACAAATGAATTTGGACAAACAAGTAATGATAAAGGAAAATTCATAGGTAGAATACAAGGATGCCCTCATCTCTTTCACGCATTTATGCATGATCTTTTTTTTCTGCTTTGGCAAGTACTGGGAGTGGAGTGCCTGCCACATTGAGTATGGTGTTTTATGTGTTTTGTGTAATCATTACCATCATTATTATATCTAACATGATTTTTTTTTATTCATTATTATCCTCATTACCAGTACTGATAGAACAATTAGAAAATGAAGTATGCAGCACATGGAAAGTTAATTCCCGTGAACGTCTGTTATCTGCAGTTTATTTTTGCTGCCTTGAAACGCTCGCGTGAAATGAGATGACCAATACAAATGAACTTAAAAGCCACTGCTATAGCACACTTCAATTTAGTGACACCTCATGTGATCACCTAATGATAGCTGGCCTTGTATGTTTTCGTCCCTACCTGTTTAACATGACGATGATATATGTATAATACACACAGTCACAGCTGCATCGCATACTACAGTGGCTTTGACATGAGCTAATTCATTAACCTAATCCTTCAGGCACGTTAGCAACTAATACCACTAAAAGATGGCAGTCGCGTGTGTTTCTATATACGGATCTCTATTCAGGCCATTATTATGATTACACTCATATACCCGCATCCCACTAAAGTAGATGAAGAGTGTATATCTCAAGAACACGTTACATTTTCTTCTATTGTTTCGCACGGTTAAACTTCCGGTCCCTCTTTGTCCGGCAATGACTTACATAAATTCTAAAGCATTACAATCCGAGGAGCTGGAAACTCGAGTTCCTTGGAAAACGTATTGTCTCAACGAAATATCACGGACATTATAGATCTCGAAAATGCCAGTACATTTACCTATACACTCTAACAAAGATACATTCAACTTTGCTAAGATACATTCAACTTTGCACCTTTACGTGTGACACAGTGTACCTTACGGGTGCAACTTTGCACCTTTCAGATCAGTGACCCAACTTTGCAGCTTTGAAGGTGCTCGTTGGTCTTAAAGGTACAAAGTTGCACCCGTAAAGCTGCCACTGTGTCATACGTAAAGGTGTAAAGTTCAACCCATTTTTCTGAGAGTGGACTACTGTATAACATGGTGTAATTTGGCTCCATGTGCAGCCATGTAAATAACGACCACCGCCGTCAAATGTAATTGAGATATCTATGACGGAGAAAGTCCCGTTTGATTTTGACAGTACGTTTCCTTTCCCTTTATTTTCGAAGGCAACGTAGCGACATAATCAGCGAGATGTGTATTGAGTAGTGTTCTCTCTTAAAGGACAAGTTCACCTTCATAGACATGTGGATTGAATGAATGCAGCAATATCAATAGAACATATCAGCAAGAGTTTTAAGAATCAGACAATCCGTTTAAAAGCAGTGAATTTTTGAAATTTCTGCTCAGTCGCTGCTGGATGAGAAGACTACTATAGCTTGTGATGTCATGTGTTTACAACGATATAAAGAAAATATAAGGAAAATTCAACATATTTTAATTTTTCTCGCATAATAAAAGAACACTTGACTTCCCTCCTTCAGAAGGCAAGGGGGAATGATAATACCCTTAACATACGTCAGTGACGAGTCGAGGAAATGTGCACTTTTGTTTTCAAAACGTAAAATTTTGTGAAATTCTCTATATATTTTCCTTATAGCGTTGTACGCAGGTGACATCATACACTGTAGTAGTCTTCTCATCCAGCAGTGACTGTGCAGAAACGTTTAAAATTCATAACTTTTGAACGGATTGTCCCATTTCCCCCAAACTTTCACTGATCAATGTGTTCTACTAATATTGCTGCATTTACTCAAGCCACATGTATTATGAAGGTGGACTTGTCCTTTAACAGAAATTGTTCGCGTTTTAGGCATACAAGTGTATTACGATACCTTCCAAATTTCTGCTATAAATGCAAATTATGTATAGTTGCCGACTTAAGACAGATGTAGGGTGCCTAACTATTTCATAACATAACTTTTATCGGAAGCAGTGTTTACTAATATTTCCAGTGTGAAATTCACGTCTGTTTTTCCTTTTCTCTCACCCACTCTCTCACTAAAATACTAGATGAGCGCCGTCTTGATCACTCAGCCGTGACCAGCCACTTTAAATTTCCCATAGCGTACCATTTACATCATTCTACTCTCTGATATTAAATTTGAGGTATATAATGCTTTTTACATTCACTCGGTGTCAGTCGAATTTTCACGAAATGATATTTTTCCGCCTCCATGCGTTCACTAAAAGTAATGCTTATGCTCCTATAATATGCCAAGGCATGGTTATAACATACATTACTATACGTGATGATGATGATGATAATAATATGATAATGATAATAATAATAATAATAACAATAACAATAATAAAAGTGATAGCATCATTGAGGGTAGTAACAATAGTGGCATAATTCATTCCAGTGTAATCACTGCAGATTCCTCATAGAGAATAATAACAATGCACCCGACCTGTCGATTTACACATTTTCTATTTCATTTCATTTATTTCCACAACTTGCACAACTGTTAAAAAAGAATGAACAATTATACAGGACAATATGTCAATCATATGCAATACAGGGTGTGGAGGAAGAAGCAAAGGCCATTGACCTGTCAAGGCTTCTCCCTAATAAAAGGTAACAATGATGACATAATACAAAAAGAACAAAACAAAACAAAACAAATCAAAACAAGACAAAACGAAAACTACTTATATATATATTAGCATAAAGGGGATTATTGCAGGAACGCAGTATTGCACGTATATGATTTTACAATATATTCTTTATGTTTTCTCTTAAATGCAGACATAGAGACACACTGCTTAGTATCATTTTGGAGACTATTCCACATCTTAGGGCGTATAATTGTATTATCTTATTGCCCCTGGGTCATTCGGGTCAACAGCTTATTGATGGGGACAGTTCTAGGGCAATTACCTCCTGGACAATTATTACCCCAGACCCTTCCCCTGACCCTGACCCTGACTCTAGCCCTGACCCTAGCCCTAATCGTAAATGTGTGCATAAAAAATCGTAATAAGGTTACAAATGAAATTAAAAAGGTTAGAAATGAATTTCATAAAAGGAAGTTTAAAACTGCAACAGGAAATATTAGACAAACGTGGAAAGTGATAAATGATTGTTTACGTTAATGTTCAAATACACGTAATAAACTTATGCCGCAATCAGTTCAGTATAATGACCAGGTTTTATGTGATCCGAATAAAATATCAGATGCTTTTAATGATTATTTTATTAACATTGGACCAAATCTTGCCTCACAATTTGACCCAATTTGACAATGCTGCAAATGATCAACGTTATATTCAATATGTGAAGAAAAACACCACATCTGCTTTTTGTACTCCAATAACTCCTGGTGAAATTATTGATATTGTATGTAAATTCAAGAATAGAAAGAGTCCTGGATTTGATGATATAGATATAAAAATTTGTTAAAAAGGTTATACATATCACATGTTTTCCACTTTGTTTCTTATTCAAGTGGAATTGTTCCTGATAAACCTAAAATTGCAAAGGTTATTCCTATTCATAAAGGTGGACATATAGGATGAATTATCAAATTATCGCCCGGTATCCGTTCTACCTGTATTTTTGAAAATTCTTGAGAAGTGTATTCACAGCCGATTACAGAGATTTTTAGACAAGTGCAATATTATAAATAGTAGTCAATATGGTTTTAGATCTGGCCATTCGACATCCACAGCTTTGGCTGATTTTATAAACAAAATAGCATCAGTTTTTGATAGTAATGAGATAATGGTTGGTTTGTTTTTAGATCTAACCAAAGCATTTGATGTTTTAGACCATTCTATTTTACTGAGTAAGTTACATGTTTATGGAATTCGTGGTGTTATATGGACTTGGTTTAAAAGCTACTTAGTTAATCGTCAACAATATGTGAAGTTTGGAAATGTTGGTTCTCAAATGCAAACTGTTAAATGTGGTGTGCCTCAGGGCTCCATTCTTGGCCTGCTTTTATTTATATTGTATGTGAATGATATTATTAATGTGTCATATAAGTCGAAATTAATTCTCTTGCTGATGATACCAGTGTGTTTATGTCTTTTAAAGATACTATTAATATGCAATATAAATTTGTTTTAGAGTTTGATAAATTGGTAAATTGGTTTTGTATTAATAAATTGGTTTTGAATTATAAAAAGACATATTTTATGGTTATTACAAATCGACATGTGAATACAGATAATACTGAAATTAAAGTTGGAAGTTCTAATATTACAAGGGTTTCTTCCGTAAAGTTTTTAGGGATTATCATTGACGACAAATTATCTTGGAATGTTCACAATGGTGTTATTTGCAATAAGATCGCAAAGTGTTTGGGTGCTTGTTTGTTTGTTTGATTTATTTTCTTCCAACACAATTTCATACATAAATTAAGATTATTTTCAGTAATATCACATGGAATATCAGTAAGCAGATGTCTTGAATAGGATGAAAAAGTTTCCACAAGAAATTTTGTTAATTGTATATAATTCTTTGATTGTACCACATTTAAATTATTGTTTATCTGCTTGGGGAAATTCAAGTGAGAAAAATATGAACAGGTTTTTTAAACTCCAAAAAAGGGCTGTCAGAATCATTTGTCATTCACCTTATTGTGCACATACAAGACCTTTGTTTTTAAACTTGAAGTTTTTTAATACTTATGATATGTATAAATTTCAAGTTGCAATTTTTATGTATTCTTGCCAAAAATAATTCATTACCAAAGTCTCTTCTGGAGTGTTTTAAACTGAATAAAAGTGTTCACAGTTATTATACATGAAATGTAAGTAATTTTCATCTGCCACAAATTAGAACATCTGTGTATAAGAGATCTGTATTTTTCTCAGGTGCGCTTATTTGGAATCATTTGCCAGAAACTATGCAGAACAGTGAAAGTTTAAACTGTTTTAAAAGGAGATATAAACAACATTTGTCGAATAATGTGTACTAATTTTCATGGGAAATTATATCATTTATATCATTGGAACATTGTTCGTGTGTATGATCAGGTATTCTGTACATTGTAATTTCATACAGGTGTAGTGTTATGTGATTACTGCGTGTGAGTGTGTGTGTGTGTGTGTGTGTGTGTGTATGTATTGTGTTTAGTGTATAATTGTTATGATTATCTCTTTTGTACAAGTGTCATGATCTTTGTATTGTCTTATTTTACGATGTATCTTTGTATGTTTTATGCCAAGTGTTAAATAAAAGAACTTGAACTTGAATCCTAATCTTGAACTTGAATCCTAATCCTGAATTTAATTCTAACTCTAACTCAAAATCTAACCCTCTGTTATAGACTATAACCCCAACCCTAATATTTACTCTAAACTTATCACTAACTTTATAGCCGGGGGTTAATAGGGACATCTTCTCAAAGGATTGTATGCACGCGTCAGATTTATTTTCATGAAACTTTCATCCACACTATGTAAACATGTGCACACCTCTTTTTGATATTGCACAGAGACTATAGATATTAGGTATCTTTAAAAAAGAAAACACACACACACACATACATACACACATACGCACACACCGAGACTGTCTGCATTTATGAGAGCTTTTAATTAGTTGTGCGAGTATAATCCAAGGAGGTTCTGCATAGTATTTGGAAGAAGAAGATAATACACAATTTTTGGATCGTCCCTCATTAGCCCTTGACAATTAATGCATTGCGATAGAAAAGCTGCGCAATGAACCGAACGTAACATATTGCAGGATAGAAGTGCTTCCTTTGTATGTGTATCCATGAGTAAATGCTTCCATAGTAACTCACACTATTGATTGTGACGCGTCGTGCATTATACCACTAGTGCAATTTGCCTTTTGTTTCCAAGAATGTTGTTTAAAATGCGCCTGAAAAAAAAAAAAAGTGGAGGGGGTTGCGTGTCCCGACACTGTTTCACCTTAAAGGGGATGGCTAGTAACTGATCGGTGGGAATCAGTGGGAATGCTGGAGGATGATTGTTCCAATCCTTGTGGGATTCATTTAAGAGTACATTACATATCTATTGCTGTGTGAAAATTATTTGCTTCAGAACGGTCTCATATTCAAGTAATGTGCAGTTTAATGCCCTGTCATTATGTACAGGCATGCTAACCTGGAAACATTAAACTGCACATTACTTGAATATGAGACCGTTAATGACCCCTTTAATGTAGATGAGTTGACGTCTGTCATGTGTTGCTGCCCTATTACTCACTGACATGAATTATTTGGCGGGAGCCATGAAAAGTAGCAAGTCACTTTGTGTGAAATATCGATCTCTAATATGCATTGTAATATATGACAGTATCCTTGGTTTCGGACACAAATTATGCACTGTCTGCTGCGTGAGGTTTGCGCGCGATTTCAGGGAATACTGAAATATGCAGACACGACATTTCTCCCCCCCCCCCCCCTCTCTCTCTCTCTCTCTCCATTGGGATAGACGAAATACAGAGATATAAAAAATGGAGTCATATGCCTTAAACCAAAGGAGAATAAAACCCCAAATACATGTTGATTGAGTGAATGGAACAATGTTAGTAGAATACATCATTGAAAGTTTGAGGAAATCGGTCATAATCCGTTCAAAATTTCTAAATTTTTGAAGTTATGGTGGTGAGACTGCTGGATCAGGAGACTACTATGAATACGGATCATGACACAGAGTCACATTATATGCACTACCATACAAAGAAAATGTTAGAAAATTAAACATCTTTACACTTTTCTTGCATAATAAAAAAGCACCAGTTTTACCTCTTTCAGAAAGCAGGGGAAAAAATATTACCCTCGACATGAATGTCAGCAGAAGTCCAGGGAATGTTTGTTTTTCACATGAAATCATATTTTGCGATATTTTCTTTATATTTTCTTTATATCATAGTGTGATCTGTAGTAGTCTTTCAAAAATTCATCACTTTTGAACGGAATGTCCGATTTTCATCAAACTTTCACTGATCAGTGATGTGTTCTGCGAATATTGCTGCATGCACTCAATCCACAAGTTTATTTGGGGTTAATTCCCCTTTGTATTATTGTTCCACAAGTAAAAACGGTTTCTTATATTAGAATGGAAAGTGTGCCTTCAGACAGACAAAAGTTTTCTATAGAAGGCGCAGAACTATACAGTTACCAAGCACCATCGACGCCATGAAGAAATGTCCGCTATTGTCTAATACTTTCATTCTGTTCATCTGTGGGTTTTTTTAATGAAACTGAAGGATTTATTCAAACAATAGTTAGAGTGTTGATACGTTGTGTTGATGAGAATCACTTTTTTTTTACCAATCATTAAGAAAGTTAGCATTGTCATCTGCACTGTATTTGTCACGATTATTGCTATGATTACTACGGACAACAACTTAAATCATCTCCATTTAACAAAACGATGATGAAGCGAAGTAAGTGGAATGAAATGAGATGGAAGTATTGTCTTTTTTCCTCTTCTGAAATACAACTGGAACCTCGGATTATTGTCTCCTTTACCAGTTTACGATACAAATATTGTTTTGCGCTCTACGCGCGAAATGTCACATGGTTGAAGTCTTATAAAACTGTTTTCTTTGGTTGTCTGTTCTCTCCCTCTCCCTCTCCCTCTCTCACCTATACATGAACAAGATTCTTCTCTTTTGTAAACCATAGACTATATAACTATTTTTGTACCTCTACAGAGACGGGAGAGGCCAAGAGAGTTTGACAAAACCGTACAAGTTATTTACCAAACAAATATCGTCAACATAGTCAAAAATTGAATAAAGATGAATAAAAATAAGATAAAAAAACGTTCAGATTCAAACTTGCTCTTGAAGTCAGAGCAGCACTAGCAACAAATGAGGTTTTGAGAGCGGTGATACTTCAGAGGAAGGTGATGAACATCAAAGGAGAGAATGACCCCCCCCCCCCCATTTTGATTCTTCTCTTTGGTAAACCATACAACATTTTTGTACCTCTACAGAGACGGAAGAGCCCAAGAGAGTTTGATGAAGCAGTACAAGATGTTTCTGAAGATTAGCTTGGTTTTTTTTTTTTCTCGGAGAAACCAAAACAAGGAACATAAACAAGATCATTTTTGCTAAACCACTGATGATTAATATGTGCTATACCTCTCCAAAACACAATGGTTTATTAAATTGTTTGTTTGGTTTTTTTTTTTTTGGTTGTTTGTTTATATTTTGGGGCATACAGCAACTGCATTTTAAATTTGACGTCATTTGAAGGACGAAAAATGACACCCAAGTGGAAATTAGACCGTCAGTTATCTTTCGGGTCTGGTCACATTTTTTTTTTTTCGATTTTCATCGCTTACCATGATGCATCGCAAATGATCAACAACAACAACAACAAAAAAACACGAATGATTCGCTTTCTCTGTTGTTTACATTCCAGTGCCTTTCTTCTGTGACCTAATGTTTAACTTCTGTGGATATTCGTTTTTGAAATTTTAGCTCTTTCTAACTGTATAATGTCCGAGTTTGTTTGGTCTCTGATTCACTATACCCGTTGCCATTCTTACCTCCTCTCAGACGTTACAAGTGAGATAACTCTTTCTCCCAATTTTTGGCACACTTGGCGATGTCATTTTAGCCAACACACGTTCTCTCTTTCTTTTTGGGCATATGTTTTCCTCCTATGGTTGAATTTCTGAATTTGTAATTACTTGTAAATGTCCTCACGTTATTTGGTCTACTAGTCGATATTAGCACAATTAATACACCATGAGCTCGAGTAAAAACTTTAAAAATCCCAAAACCTTATAATGGTCGTTTACAATCTTTATTTCGGTTGCAGAATTACCCAAAGCCTCTACATCGCAGAATTTATAACTGACAACACGTTTAAGAAGCTCAATGTTAATTTTCTCCCTCGAAACTTTTTTTTTTCTGGTCATGCCTACAGTCTTAGGATACGCAGTGAAATCTGGATTTGCCAATATAATGAAGACAGGATGCTAATCTTTGCACTAAAATCATCCCATGATTTGATGGGGTGAGGCGTTGCTGGGTTGCTCTGCGTCTCAGAGTGATGCTGAAATAATGAGGGAGACACTAACATTATTTAATTCTATACACGCATCACATCACATCCGAAATTTGTGCCAATGGAGTCCAACACTCTACGGGAAGGATAATAAGATTATAAGATAGAATCCTTATAAAGGTGTAAATGTAATATGCAAATGCCTGCCGAAATTATTACTAATCTCAACACTGCCCCTGTAACATCCCATCTACGACTCATTACCGCAATTCAAAGTGATAAAAAATACATTGTACAAATAAAGATGTACCAGTGTAAATCCTGTTCCGGGAAGGTCTTTCAGAGATGTAAAAAAGGAAGAAAATCTGCAGTGTTGAAAACTAATGACTATATTCACATAACGACAAAAAGACAATGGTTTAGGCATATCTAAGAATCCTCTAATATCTCATTTCGTCGCGCTCCAGTAGAACCACAGAAAATGCAGTTGATGTGTAGATCCTCTATTACCGGACTAATTTTTCAAATGATAAGAAACTGCAATTCAATCTGAACAACATAACCATAATTGTTGTCGTTTTTTCAATCAAAACTGTGCATTTTAAAAATCGTTACGCATACTTACTGTCTGCGAGTGCCATCATGCGTCAACAGCGGAACGTACGCTTCGTTTTACCAGGAAAAAGCAATTCCGGAGTTGATGAGCGAGGCCAATCGAGTCGGCTCAGGCGTTATTGCCAACAGCATCGTAGCAGGTCCGAACAGTGCGGAACGTCACCCGCGGACTGAAGTATAGAATGACGGTGAGCGCGGGATAACGCCGCACGCCGTTTTGGAACTCAGTGGTTGTGTGGCGCCGCAGTTGACTCTCGCTGGTAAACAGGTTGGTATCTGTGTGCGCGCCTAGCGCCTGCGCTCAAACTCGTCTGCGGAGCACTACTGCGGAGGTACAGTATAAAGATGTTAATGTGTGGATGTGTGTGTGGGAGCTTGTGTGCTCAGCAACTTATCAACTAAGAATTCTTGATGAGCGGGCGGCGAGAGACACATAATTCATTTGGCGGGTATTATATTTGTCCCTAGCAACGTCCCTCGCGTTTTATTTTTAATTCCTCTCTCCGTTTCAGTTGCAGTGCATGAAATGTCAGGATATCATAACGGCGGTATTTTAATGAGTATCGATGGTTCTCGCCATTACTTTGTTATGATGTATGGGCGGTAAACAGAGACTCGCCATGTGAGAAATAAATTGTTTTAAAAAAATACTTCATGTTCATTTTCATAAAGCAAATGCTGCTACACGAAAAGAATCATGTACTAGCTGTGTTGATTCGAATGGTGGTCCGCTTCTTTGAAAATCATTTCTATTTTTCATAGTTATAGCATAGATTCACTGTTGTGCGTATAGATAGTGGTCACAGTGCAGTAAGAAGTAATAGAGGAAAATCATAATGATACAAGTCGAAAGGATGATGATAATGTGATAATGAATTTGCATCAGCATTTTTGCCTTACACACATCAAGGAAAGGGTCATCTAGATATACCTTTTCTTTTTCCTATTTGGTCGTTTGTGAGTTTGATAAACATCCTGGTGATATGTGAGAGATATATTGCATTTGTTTTTTAAATGCATGTGTACATGATACTCTATGTTTTTACTTATTCAAGTTAAAGTTTAGTACTGTTTCTCTGCAAATTCACAATAGTTTAATACATCAGGAAACACGGGGGATGATGACTAAAAAGCATGAAATGCTTGACCTTTTTACCTCATAATATACCTGAAAGTACGTTAAAAATTTTGAATTGTAAAGAACAGCAGTAGTTGACATTGTAGCTGTAAAGATAGACTTGTTGTTTCGCATTGCATATTACCTGCCTATATTACACTCATAAAGTGTGACACACGGACACACGGACACACACACACACACACACACACACACACTCTCTCTCTCTCTCTCTCTCTCTCTCATTATACTAATGTTGTTCGTTCCTTATTGTTCATTGCAAATACATAGATTAAGTGATTGATAGTTTGATTGATTTTCATTATGCATTTCCATTATCTGTATGTATGATAATTATTTAACTATTATTTGTCTGTCACTGTATTTTCAATCTATCAGTCTCTCGAATTCCTCATGCCTATTCCATTAAATATCATACTATTTCTGTCTGTTATTTTGCCAGCTCAAAGAAATCCATTAGTTTACCAATTTTTGTAGAATAAAAAAGGAATAAAAGTAAAATTGATGCACTACGAATGACGCTTGCAATCGGAGCTCCAAAATGTTGAACACACATTATTGACTAAACCTCCCAAAATTGCAGGCTATATACGAGGGACAAGTGTGATGCTAAATATTTGCGCACTGTTTTTGGGGACTGGACCCCGACTCCGCACTTTCGCATCCATCAACCTGTCGATGCAGGGCGCAAATACAAAGCCTCGAAAATTGATCGAATTAGTTGTCTTCGCCCATCCCCCCCCCCCTCCATATCAATTTATCTCCATGATAGTCTGTCTCTCGATATAGCTACCCCATCCCCTCTCTCCCTCTCTCTCTCTTCCTCTCTCCTTTCTCCTCCAATCCTATTCACCTTCCTCTCTTTTTCGCTTCCCCTCCCCTTTCTGATTGCACTGAAAACTAAAATTGGTCCGGCTGACTAATGAAATACTTTCCCATGCAGGCTGCGCCCCTCTTGACTAGCATGCAAGTTGGTCAGCAATGCTTGACTAAAGTGAAAGCTAGTCAGTCCTGCTTGACTAACCTGTTGGACTAGCTGCGATACTACTCCGCTTTGCAAGACTAACCGGGAAGACTAGCCTGACATTAGTCATGCATGCTGGACTATGCGCTTGTAAATTGCGATGGACTAACTTAAAAGGCGACGGACTAACCGCTGGACTAGCGATATGTTGGTCCAAATCGTCCTCATTTTGACTTGCATTTCCTCGTAAATCATGCTGCGCTAACGAGTTTTTTTTAAAACTATAAATAGTCCAGCGGGATCGACTGACATGCATTCCTCGTCGTTTAATTCGTCAAAATCATATAAAATGTATCTACGAAGTCTTTTATTTTCATCCTTTACCTTCTTTAATGGCCGTCAATTATGTCATCAATGTTTCTTTTGCATCTTTTTCATCGTTGAACTTTTTTGGGGGGAGGGGGATGGGGGATTAATTTCCTCCTTCGAAGTTCATCCCCCTTCCTCTGAATTATCACCGCTTTCAAAACCGCATTTGTTGCTAGTGCTGCTCTGACTTCAAGAGCAAGCTTGAATCTGAAAGCTGTGAAAATCTTTAAGGTTCAACGTATAAGTCCTTTCTTTACGTGCGGTCATAGCTCACCCTTGTTCACCGACTAACCTTCAGCGATAAGCATTGGATAAAACACGGCGAAGTTTAGACATTTTAATCGTAAATTCAAATTTTGCTTCAAAACTCGTTATCACTCTGGTCGTAACTTAACATTTTGCTTAAAAAAGAAGAAGAAAAGAAAAACCTCATGAAACGGAACCAAGCACCGCACGCTTCCATAATTATTCTCCACTTTCTGAGGTTTGACTTAATTTACAAGTTGATATAGCATTCCCCTGCCGCCTCTATTGTATTCGAGATAAAATCCACGCAAAAAACACAACAGCAACAACAACAAACAAACCTATATAGCCTTCTGTCGATGTATAATTGTTTTGCGGGAGATAATCCCCGAGTTTGAAGGCAAAAGGTAGCATCTGGATGACTGTTCTCACTCTAGCTCTCTATAATTAATGTGATATGCTTTCGCTTTTCATTGCCAACTAGAAGGTCCAAACAATTGCTGTTGCGGTTTTGCTATGTTTAGCGTAGCAAACGGATGATGGAGTTGGTTGTTGTTTTCTTTTAGTTTCTACTTCATGCATTCAGTTACTTTAAAAAGAAAGGACAGCAGTTGCTGTAGAGCGTGGCTTCCCGAGTTACTTACTTTGGTGTAAAGAGGAAGATTCGTCATTATCGTTGGCATCAGCATCATAAAACTTTCTACTATGATGTATCGGCCAGAATAGCAAACGTTACACGTAAGAAGTATGAAAAATTTTCATGCCTATTAAACGTTGATAAAGAAAAGTGACTAAGACGCTCAGGTGAATATAAAAGACTAAGTTTTCTTTTCCATCCGCCGCATTTTAAGTCATTTCATATCCTTCATATTTCTCCAATAAAGACACAGGGAAAATAAGAAATCAAATGCACTAAAGTTCGATAAATGGAATGGGCACTGACGCAAGTGGTAAACGATTGAATAATAATGAGGGTAGGTTTACTAAAGCAATTAACGATTAAAAACAGAGTGATTGGTGTTATATAATGGCAAGCTTTTTAAGTGCATGTGTCATGATTAAATCATCGATGATATAAAAATATGAAGATCGCATAATATGACCTAAAGGCAAATAACAGATTATGGTATACTTAAGGAAAAAGTACGTAATCATTAATCACAAGTTCCACGGGTCACAGAGTGACATTATTAACAATAAACTCTCTGCACAGACATGTAAGCATACAATTATATTATGCCCTCACTTACCGTTGTGTTATTGCCAAAAAAAAAAATATGGTGACAGCCGAATATCTGTATTGAAAGCTCAGATCAACGCAAGCATGACAAAGCAGTTCACTAAACAAAACTGGGGGGGGGGGGGGGTGTTTGGGTGTGTGCACGGGCGTTTGTGTGTGTGTGTGTGTGTGTGTCTTTAACCTTCTGCCAAGATTGCTAGAGTAGACACGGAAGGATGAAATCCTCTCTTGTCGAGTAGAAGAGTATGAATTAAACTACATATGTGTCTCACGGAATAGCACGTATAAATTATATCACCACTTGTGACGACAGCGACACATGAATATCTAGGTCCTCACCATTTTTTTTTTCTTCTTTTGCAAGTTGTGGTGAGGGGAAAAAAAATCGATACGAGACAACCGGGTTTCGAAACAATGGTTCGGAGGATGATTTATGTCTCGCCCGCAAGCGTCCGACCTTTGGAAAGTTAGTGTTGATTAAACTAATCTCGCTCATATAATTTGAACATCGGAGTGGGACTTATTGCTAAATATCAACTGATTTCCGGAAAACAAATATATACATATATGTAGATAGAGATAGATAGATAGATAGAGATAGATAGATAGATAAATAGATAGATTGAAAGAGATAGATAGATAGATAGATAGATAGATAGATAGGTAGATAGATAGATAGAGATAAACAGATAGATAGATTGTGATATCAGTTGACGGGAAACGAAGAAATCATTTTTCAGGAGATACCTGATTTTTTTCGACTTCATTCCAAAACAAAATTCGATGTGATTTCAGTAGGAACACTATTCTTGTTCATCAGGCCACAATTTACATTTTCTGTTATCTCTCCGCAGCTTTTCACAATTCACATCCTCCGTAATTATTATAATGACAGCATTTGTCAGCTTTGACGTTCAAGTCCTAGATCAAATTGATAAATTGAAAACGGGTATCATCACAAAAAAGAAAAGTGCTCACGGCCTTGGCAATATAGAGATGCAACGAGCACTAATAAAAACATCGCCTAGTCGGCATCGTGTGGACAAAAGTTCCCAGGTTGGCTGCATGTTCCGCTTTGTATTGAAACGGCCACAAATACATTCAGCGCTGTCTCGGCCGAAATTGAGCACTTTATATGTCCTGATGTATTCGGAGATAATTAGATGGTACGCCCGAGCTCTTCATTGACAATACACTTGATTGATGGGAATAGTTATACGGTTATTTTCGTCACGACCTCCCGTGAACACCATGCAGTGCGATTAAAAATATGTTTATTTGACAACGTCCACTTGAAATGTTGCGTTGGATTTCGAATACCCCTCGTTCGGGGGCTGTTAAAAAAAAAAGGAATAGAAAAGAAAAGGAACGGAATTGGGGGAAACGATGCTATTGATTGTGAACACAAGTTACTTGCTGTGGATTCGATATTAATTGCAGTGAGATTAGTCAATAGATACACCGTGAGATGAAGTTTACCTCAACTGGAAACAAAATGAAATGAAATCGACACTAAGAGTTCGGCTATCAGATTATTTGACTGTGGAGTAAAGTGCCTAACATTCATCCCAGTTTAAAGGGGATGGCTAGTAACTGATCAGTGGGAATCAGTGGGAATGCTGGGGGTGATTGTTCCAATCCTTGTGGGATTCATTTAAGAGTACATTATATATCTATTGTAGTGTAAAAATCATTTGCTTCAGAAATGGTCTCATATTCGAGTAATGTGCAGTTCAATGTTTCCAGGTTAGTATGCCTGTACAGTGACGGTACATTAATTAAACTGCACATTACTTGAATATGAGACAATTCTGAAGCAAATAATTTTTTACACAACAATAGATATATAATGTACTCTTAAATGAATCCCAGAAGGACTGGAACAATCATCCTCCAGCATTCCCACTGATTCCCAGTGATCAGTAACTAGCCATCCACTTTAACAGGGACTATTTTATGTGATAACTTTGCCGGCTCTCTGATCATCATGTGATATTCATGGCTATATGCATCAATAAAAGCTGCTCACGACCTTGCAAACCAATGCCATTTTGATCTCTCGAAGTGTTTGAAGTGTATGTAGTAACACTGCAAAAAAGTCCGGTGTTAATAGTAAACACCGAGCTGGTGTTAAATTTTCGGTGCTCATTTATGGTGTTAGATTAACACTTCCGGGTGTCATTTCCAAATATAAAAATGTTTTTTGAAGAGTTTCTTAGTAACTGCACTTTTTGTTGATTTTTAATTTAAACAAGACGATCAAGAATTTTACATTAAAATACTAGATTTTTGAAAAAATGTGAAAATAAATTTACACCACAGTAACACCAGCTGGTGTGGTCTCTTATTGAAGCTGGACGGGTGTTAAACCATTGATATTAACACCAACAAATATCAAGTCAACACCATATGGTGTCATTTTTGAATTAACACCAGTACAGTGTCAAAACAATACCAGGTACAGTGTCAAATTAACACCACGAAGTGTCAGGTGAACACTTTTCAACACCATCACAGCGCATTTTCTACACCTGTGGGTGTGGTCCTCTATTGAAGTTTGATCGGTGTTAGATTTAACACCCATGGTGTTATATCTAACACTGATGTTTTTACAGTGAAGAGTCCTGCCTGTCTACGAAGTGTGTCATATTCAATTTGTTAATTGCACCGCCAGACTTTACTCTTGCAACAAGTCTGATAAGATTCAGTGTGGGGGATGGTTCTCCATACAGTAACCACGCGGCAAAATATAGACCTTGATTATGTGATGGAAAGAAATCCATAAATCTGGAGAGACGGAGAACAGCAAAGGAAATAACTGATGGTTATGGAGCACGATCGTACAATATCTCAAGAAAAAAAATTGTCACGTGTTACCATTTCAACCAACCACAAGTTACGTTATCAATTACAATAATCTCCCTGATACTCTTCATGTTAAGCATGTTAACATTGCTCGTTTACTCTAAGAAGAGTCTACGGCCTACCATGCAAATTATTCTAATGGAATCAGTTCCTCATTATCATGCTCTGTTTTGTTTTGCTCTTCTTGTTGTCGATGTTACTAAAGGAGAAGGTTGGTTCTGATAAATGCGATTGAAAACATAACTATTTGTTCTCATGTTATTCATTATGTTTAACATACTTATTGAACGTGAAGACTTCGGCCTCACCTAATATTATGTCAAGTTGTACTCGACCACTTAAAAAATTTGATCGCAAAACGTATTTACTCCATTCTTCTTAATGTGAGATATTGTGACTTAAACAGCTCACAAAGACAACGATTGAACAAAAATATGGGATATATTTACTCATAACTTTATGAATATTGCTTGTTTGATAACAAATGAGGTATCACTGGAAAGGTTTAAATTTGCTGTATCTCATGGAATTACTTTAAATTGTTTAAAAAACGGCGCTTAAGTCGTTTCACGATCAAACTCTTCGCTTCGTGCCGCTTCTTTGTGACATCCACTACGCCCATTATATTATGCACCTAATCGCCGTGCAATCATCTTCATAAGATATGAACAGAGAAACGCAAGAGCAAGCTGGCACATTAGAACAGAAACAGTGGTTGATTGGATAATTATGACCGCATAAGAATATAATTGTCAAATCAAAGATTATAAAATGAGTTTTTATTTCATCCGCACTAAAATGAATATTCATGGGCTGATCCTCCTCCCCCTCCCGAAGGCAAATTCGTAGAATATTTTCATCTTAATTGAAGTGCATTATAAACAACAGCAACAACACAAAACTCAAAGACAAAAAAATGTCGCAACCGTGGTAACCTCTTCAAACAGAGAGATCGTCTGCAACAGATATGGCCAAACAACGAGAGAGAGAGAGAGAGAGAGAGGGAGGGGGGGGGGGGAGAATAAAAAAAACCCGGAACAAGTAAAACGCAATGAATCATACCCTGGCTGCCAATATTACACAAAAACCCAAAGTCCTTTTCCTGCTGACGTCGTCTATATCATTAATATATTATATTATGTATTCGTAATGAGGATTTTATTTCACTTGTTGATTCTAGTGAAAGAACGAAAGAAAGAGATCAGTAATGTAGTATTATAACGTCCAACAACTTTTAATGGGTGCAACAAATTTTCAACGCGTCTTCGTCAGGCGTGCCGAGTTGAAAATTCGGTGCAACCATCAACATTATAATTTATATATGCTGGCGTCGTTTTATTATATAGGTATATAGGCCTATACAAGCATCCATAATATTCATGGTTTGGTATTATATATATATAATATATGTTCTATTTATTCCTTGTATTGGCAGTACTAGAAAATTAGTAACAATAATGTCACAATGGCCAGCGAAAATTCGGATATTAAATTAAATTCAAGGCAATTCGCATTTAATGCATTCCTCTATTGTGACATTATTATTGATTAGATGTATGTGTATGTGTGTGTGTGTGTGTGAGTGTGTAGATATAGATGAATATGTACCAGCATTACATGAGTAGAAATTAAAAATGACCCAACAAAAGGTGACGTCATCGCATCCTAATTGTTACCGTACGTAGTATGGGGAGGTAACCTTACTTACAGACTATTACTGTTACATTATAGCTTTCCCGCCCCTAATATCTTGCACTCATCAGTTCATTACAAAATCTGATTTTAATCGAGAGAAAATATAAACTAGATACACACATAGTACTCAAACACACACACACACACTGCTATGATTTTACATTAATTGATTAGGAGTGGTGATAGGGACTGTCTCGACAAAACGCATATAAGATTACCGCTGCCACAGAGCAACCATTGTAAATGAGGTCTTTGTGATAGCTATGGCAGCTGCCAAAGTAGAACCATTAATGCTACGGACGTTGCTATTTATAACAGCCTTGGAGTAAAACTATAGCCATGACGGCTGAACATGCAGATAGCTCCTATATCACCGAGAATACGTACATCAATGTCAGAGTGAAAGTACTTCGTATCCATCCCGCCCACCCCCCCCCCCCTTTTTTTTTTCAATTCATATGAATTTGTTTGGAATACGTGACTATACTGGAGTACGTAGGCAAAGTTTCCCATGTTGATATGCAGTGGTGCTGTGACAAGCGCACGTCGCAATGTCTAATATTGCTGCTGTCCCGTCCTCCCGGTTGATGGAACACGTCGATTTTTCGGCCCACGCATGTCCAACAGTTCATGGCTGTTCGTCTTACATTGCTCTGGGTGCTCCTGTGTAATGGTGTACCACTCAATAAAGAATTAGATTAAGGCCAAGCGTTTGTTGTACAGTTCGGAGAAAGCTTAATAATAGGTTAAAGGGTTATATAACTTTAGTGTCGGGTTAGCACCGCCGATTGTCATTACGTCCGGGGCAAAGGTCGAATTAACCTTAAAGTATCAATGATTCGTGACCACAATGGAAGGAATGCTCTCTAATTTCATGTTGTTGCTATCTTCTTCTTTTTTCTATAAATGATATAGAAAATTCGAGGCCTCAAGAGTAGTCTCTTAAAGCCGGCAGCCACTGTTGTTCCCGGCGCAGTCTATCAACAGATTTTGTTTGTTCTGTTTTGTTGCATTTTTTTTAGGTCGAAGTTAGTTTAGTTAATATCGAATACTAGTAATAATTGCTCACATTAATTATGCGGCAACCGAGACGGTTAGCAATTATGGTGCACATTTAGAGCTATTCCTTTATAAGAAAGGATTACTGCTGTTCCTTAGCTAAGTGAAGGACATTTTAATATTCGAGTTGCTGTTCACATGGCATGACATCTTCCAACTGGCTTTGATGCATTCATAATAGTAAGCAACAATTAAAGGACAGTCACGTTGTGCAGTCCCTGTACGATTTAATCCCATGTTTTTCCGTCCATGGTGACAGACACCCATCCCATCAATTATTTAGATTTGACATTGCACCGAAAACTGTCACGCCCGATAAAAACGACATCGCAGTAGACGATGTAGGGCCTACTTCGGTATACGAGCATGATGAAGAAGAGGGGAAACTCACGCCTTCGTAATTGTTCAGACTTCAGGCTGTGTCCCATTTTTGATCGAACCGAACTACACAACGGCACGCGCGTCCCAGCGTACAAAACAATCACCATCACGGGGATAGGTCTGCAGAAAAATTTATCTATCGATTAAACGTGACAAGGAGGAGCAATTAAAACCTCACAGAATAGGAGAAGTCATCACAACGTAAAAATCCTGCTCGAAGTTTTAATGAACGCGTAGAGACAACAGTCCAATGAAAGGTTCAAAATTATAGCGTTGCTTTGTTGTTATTTTTTTTTTGGGGGGGGGGGGGGTCAGCGAAAAATCACATATCCTTCCACGCCATTTAGCTGTTGGGCGAAGGTCTACGGCTGACTTAATGCATTATGTGACGTCAGAAGTTGTTTAAGGGCAAAACCATAACTTGATTTATATCAATGGATGGTTTAAGTGAGGGGGGGGGGGAGATAGGGAGACCCCATGGGGCTTATGAATGTATTACGAATAATGTGTACACACCCGTTATTGGTTTATTTCAGGGCAGACAGTATGCATCCGGCCTTGGTAATGAATTTATGCGGCGCAAAGATGCACCGATGCCGAATAGTTCGGGGTGGTGCACACACGACGAACGTGCTCGAATCCCTCCAAGGCCGTGGGTATTTACCAAGCAAACAGTGCTGGTCCGACCTGACTACGGAGCGCTGTCTGCGGGTCTGACGCGCGCCCCTGACTCGTTGACGAAACCCAAATATTTTTCAGCAGATGAGTCAACTTTGAATTAATTGTCGTCTGCGACATCGATTTATATCTACGAGAGATGCTCTTCACGTCTTTGGCGCAGACAGTAGATCTGATGTTTACTTTCAAGGATCATCACTATCTAACCGCTCAAAATGTTTTACAAAACTTCATATAAAAATATCCAGACAAACTTGACAAATCATAAATTAGTTCTTTACAATAAACTTTACAGATATTATGTAATGCGTCTTTTGTAAAATTAATGAAACGTGTCTGATTATAGCATTCATAATGGTTATATATAATTTCTTGAATGGTCTGCTCTTTGATAAGAAATAGAATAGATTAAGAACATTTCCCTGGACTTGTGTATGGGAGCCCCTCCACCAGATGATAATTGTGTTCGCACCGTGAAGTCTATCCGACTGACATGGGCCAGAGAACTTTTTGTTAAGCTTTAAGATCTCGTAGTAAAGCTGCTGCTGAACGCGGAACCTTACCGCCTTTTCGTCCTGTATATGAGCAGGACGCTTAGGTGGGTGTCAAGAAGTCGCTTTCATGCATTTTCGTCCTGAACAAGGTGCCTTGACGAGTTTCAACACCTTCGCCTTTTCATCCTGAAAAGAGGGCGCCTATAATGTGAGATTCGGCAAGTCGCATGTATCGAGGCGTCATCCCACGAGACCGACACCCACGAGTCATACAGCCCATGAGTTCGACATAACAACACGGGGCTTAATGGTGTCGGTCTCGTGGCCTTGTGTGCTCATTGTCGAACTCATTGGCTGTGTGACTCGTGGGCTATATCATAACTCGTGGGCTGTATGACTCATGGGATGTACGACTCGTGGGCTGTATAACTCGTTGGCTGTGTGACTCATTGGCTGTATGACCCGTGGGCTGTATGACTCATGGGTTGTATGATTCGTGGACTGTATGACTCGTGGGTGTCGAACTCGTGACATTGATCCGTTTTCGCCGCACGTCTGAGCTTCTGCATAGGGAACTCGTAGCAGGTAACGCCCTTAAAAACACTCTTCTTTTTTGGAACGCCAACATCGCAGAAGTGTGGGGTAGGGGGAAGACGGACAGCACCATAATCTTATACCGTCTGGTTAGAGGTGTCTACAAATCCCCAGTGCTGTTGGTTCAAGGTATCGAGTGGTCATCCCTTTACCCTCAAAGAAAAAAAAACACACCAAAGAACTATGCAATCGTGAAACAAGGAAAACAAAACAAGAAAAACAAAACAAGAAAATATACAGGAAAAAATAAACCAAAACACAAAGCAAAGCAAACTGAATAACAAATCAAAGCATTCTGACGACGTGCAAAAAAATTGTCCACATATGTAAGCATCATATCTCCCTATTATACCCCCCCCCCCCCCTCCAAAAAAAAAAAAGCTGAATTTCCATGAAACCATCCATATTTGATGAAGCTGCAATATTAAAACATCAGTTGAGGACATCGTGTTTTTTTTTCTGATGTGTAAAATTGTATGCGTTTTCATCGCTCTTTTGTTCTAATCATGCAGCTATAACCTTCAATTGCAGATTATAACTATACTTTTTTCTGTCTCCCTTGCGCGCTTGTGGGTGTCTGATTACGCCATATTGCATTCAAGCAGCCTTTGAGAGAAGCCGATTTCAGCACTATAAACTTTAATAAAACATTCGAGATTGACTGGCTTAGGGTGCACTTCGACTAGTTTTCACTCCATATATTCAGGTTGGCTTTACAGATTTTAAAAGGACGTTTACACCAAATAGGATATTATGTGTGGATTGAGTGAATGTAGCAAAATCAGAAACACACATCATAAGAGTGAAGATAGTGAAAAATCGATTCGTTCAGATGTTATGAATTTTTTGACGTTCCAATGTCGCCAAAACTAAAAGAGTTCATGATATCACAGTATATAGGACAACACTATAAAGAAAATGTAAAGAGAATTTAACAAAACTTAATCTCTTTATGAAAAGAACACATTCCTCCAAAACTATAACAGTTCATGATGGCACAGTAAGACAACATTACAAAGATATAGAGAGAATTTAACCAAACTTAATTTTTCATGCAGGTTGAAAATTACACATTTCTTTGACTTGATACCAACATTTTATTTCCCTTGCCTTCTGAAGGAGGTACATGTATCATAAGTCAAGGGCTGACAACATCAAGGGCGGATGCAGGAATTCTATAAAGGGGTGAGCAAAAATATTTCTGGTGCCACTTCCGGGTTTAGTCAGATGACAAAAATAATGGGGGGGTGGGGGGGAGGGGGCTCTCGTGCAGTTTCTTGTACCACTTCCGGGTTTCATCGGCTGACAAGCAAAAGAAGAAGAAAAATAAAAAGCTTCACTACAATACAAAATAAAGAGGGGCGCAAGCGCCCCTTTTCATTTTTTCTCTTCATTTCTTTTGTTTTAAGAAAAATCAAAGAGGGCGCGCGCCCGGTGCGTCCCACTGGCGCCCCCCCCCCCCCCCCCCCCCGATCCGCCACTGAACATCGTATTCAATGAATCTGCACAATCGGCAGATTAGTCAAGGACATCTATTCTGCGATGTGCGACATTGTTCGCATTTTCACTATTATATTGCATATGGCTCTTTTTTTTTTCCAATCAGCAAATGACCCTCAATGCATAATATAGTTTCTCGTATGCATTTGCCATACTGGTGTTTGACTGCGCCAAGTATGGAAGTGCAGTACACCCAGCGAGAGGAGCCGATTCGATGAATATTTGATAAAATATCGGGATTGACTAGATCAAAGTGCAATTCATCACGATGTCCAAGCTAGCTTTGTTGAAAAGAGTACATAAAATCAGATGATCAAATGAGAGTAGTTTTATCAAGAATCGATATAAATTACGGAATTTTTATGATGTTTCAAATATTTTCAAAAATCAGCAATATTTCTATATCCGCTTTCAATGAATGAAGTAAATTCAGATATGGAATAAGGTGAATCTAAGTATGGAACAGAATTGAACTACAATTTTCATTTATAGTTGTCTGTGAATCTAGATGTATTCCTATATATATTATGTTATTTTATGTTGAAAGCAAGATTTCATTAAAGCAGAGGGGTAAGGATGTGTTATGAGAGATTTTCATTTTTTACAAATTATCTATATTTCCAAAAAAAAATAAAATACGTACCCTTTTTTTAAAATCAAACAAGCGTAATACAATATGTACGTTATTATAATTATGTTATATGAAATGTACGGTACGTTCGTCCTTTGTCATTTACAAAAAACGGGAGAAATTTTCATGAAAACGAACCAGTACTATATGATTATGTTAAACCACAGGTGTGTGGTTGTTTGGACGCAAGGAGCTAGAGGCGCGAGAAGAGAAGCAATGGAGACGCTGCTACGTGTAAAGAATGCAGAAAGCACAAAGCTGCTTGTGATTCATTACAGGATGGCGGCCCCCTCGTCTGATACCCTCTCAAATTGGCGGGAAAAAGATCAAGACCTCTCCGTGTGATCGTGACAGGTGGTATCGATCAATCGATATACCAAAGAGGGCAAGACGTCATTAATAATATCATGCTATCGATCACCGACATATCCCCCTCTGTCGAAACACACATATACACGCACACACACACACACACAAAAACACACACACACACACACGAATAAATACATAAGCCTATTCATACACGCACACACAAAGTATCACATAAAATTACTTTCAACCACTACACGCGGGTTGATCAGTGTGTTTTATCGTATTTGCAGACGACAATGAATTCGTGTTTCTATGGCCACGCGCGCATGCCCCAAATACCTTTGAAATAATAGCGATACCAATACCAAACAAATCTGCATTAAGACTTTGTCCCAAAGATGATCAAAACATTATCCCTTCCCATCGATTGAAAATGTCAACAGTAATAGCTGGAGCAACATATGTTTGTGCAGTAATAATATATATCTGTACAAAAAGAGCAGATGTACAGAGATGACATTGAAATAATTATAGGATTTTCAACAATCATAGGACAGCAGGAGTCGGATGTATAGACAGAAATAACATACATCCGAAGAGATTTCACCCCTATAAAATCTATTTGCATACACCGCTCTGCAGTGATGTATTAATATTAGCGTGAAATTTCAACCGTGAACGCTGACGGAACAGATGTTAAAAAGTAAATATATCTTTTTCTTTTTCTTTTCAGATCATTGACACAAAGCAAAATTTGTCACTTTTAGGAGCAACCCGATACATGTGGTGGCATCGAAGGCAAATTTCAAGATTACATTAGTCTCATGATTAGTCAGTTTTGTTTTGTTTTTTTTAAATTTGTGGAACAAAACAAAGCAGCATCTGCGTTACCTGATTCTGTGAAACTTGAAAGGATATGCACAGAACAACAACAACAACAACAACAAAAAAAAACCTTCTCCCACACACCCCCTCCCCCATTCAAAATAGCGCGACTTTTGAAGGGAAAGGTTTTGAGCGAAATAATTTGTCTCTGGGGTACTTCTACAACATTGACAAGTTTCTGTGTGACAAAGAGAATGATTTGTAATGTGATGCATGAGTGAGCTTACATTAAAGACAAAATGGTCACTGTTCGGTAATCACAAGAGTCATTTGGGGGATTTTTAAACTCCTGCTGGACAGAACACAGTGTCCCAGGTCGCTTGAGTAAACGTAAAGCCAAATATCGTATTGCTTGAAAATGTTCTTGAGTTAATATGGAAATGCAGGTCATCTTACCTTCTATTTACAGATGGAAATGAACACAACAATAATCGACCCTGTAAAAAGGTAATTTGAAATTCTAACTTTCTTTTAATCACACACATCGATCACAGAGTGACGAATCTGAAATTCAGCTACGCTTTGGTACAGTGGCGTAAATGTATGACTAGAATCCGTATCCTGTCCATAGGTCTGTATAGAAGCAATGTTCATGTGGGAGGGAGTTAATCAATCAATGTTATGTAATCATCCATTCCTTGAGGCATCCACAATTTCGATCGTCACGTAGTGAAACTCATCTGTCGTCGATGCCGTGCGTGACAGCTGTCGGCTCTCCAGAGACGTCGGCGTCTGGAAGATGACGTCGCGGAAGATATTGTCGACGGAAGTCGCGGTTGGGTGACGACCACCGTCGCGCGAGTTCTTCGACGATGGCTTCGACGTCAAGGCCGTGAATGGCGTCTGTTTTCTTTTCCGACTCTTCTCCTCCGACGCCTTCCTCGACGATGCTCTTGGAGTCCTGCTGGTCGAACTAGGATTCGTCGGTTTCGGAAAGGACCTAGAGTAGACCATCGACTCCACTTTGAGGTAGAGGCAATCGAGCGTCGCCTGTTGAAGCTGACAAAATTAGCGGAGAATTGTTCGTAGCTCATATATAGAATTTTATCCACAGTTAGTTGTTTGAGCAGCTGTCGGTATTGGACTTCATGGTCCAATACGTGGGCCCATTAATGAAACATTCCAAATTTCTCATCATCACGTGAATTGTCTTTAGACAATTAGAATTAGAATTAGATGTACCACCACCTGTCCCTTGTGCATCCATTTTGCCTTTTTTTTTAATCTAATGCTAATCGATTGACCTCTATCTGCCAAGTCTGTGTCCTATCTTAATGATATTACTTACTTAGTCGTCTTTTGATTGGTACGCTCATTTACTTATATCTACCTACACATTATCTAACTATCGGCATACCTTGCTCTTTTCTGTGATCATCTTTCCTTCTATTCCCTCGTCTATTTACGAATCTATCTCTGATCTACAATTGAGCATCTGCGGTAAATTAAGCATTTTCAATTGCAATGAAAGTAAGCAGGTCGATGAAAACACAATGCCTTCCTGTAATAATTTCCTTTATGCTAATATACGTACATATCAGTAGTTTTCGTTTTGTCTTGTTTTGATTTGTTTTGTTCTTCTTTTTTTTTTTGTATTGTGTCATAATTGTTGCTGTTTACTAGGGAGAAGCCTTGACAGGTCAATGGCCTTTGCTTCTTCCTCCACACCCTGTATTGTATATTATGATTGACATGTTGTCCTGTATTGTTCATTCTTTTTTTAACCAGTTGTGCAAGTTGTGGAAATAAATGAAATGAAATGAAATGAAATGAAAATGAAATGAACAAGAAAGGATTGTTTGAGTTTGACTACTCGAGCATAGCTCTTCGCTAAGAAATCGCTGAAGCGTAAAAAGTGATTGTAACAAGAGGTATCTCTTTCCTCTCCCCCCCCCCCCTTTCCCTTTCTCCATCTACCTTCCTATTATATATTTTGGTGACCCGAACATCGCCATAGTTAGAAGTTTTTTTTTTTGTGCACATAATGCATCAATGAAATTCTCTGAAATTCTACTCACATCAAGGAAAGGTGCTCAACATTCTAATGGAATTACAAGTTTAGCGATTGATGCCGAATTTTGTGGCTTTCGCGGCGTGAAACGCCAACGGTGTCATTTAATTGTGCGCTAAAAATAAAAAAAAATGGGATGGGGGGGGGGGGGTGCACCTCGCCACCCCGCACCCCCATAGACAAAGCACATAAAAGCCATGTGCGGGGGGGGGGGGGTGGGGGCGGCGTGATCACACCTAGAGCCTAACATGTACTTCTATAAATCTAAGATTTTCAAGAAAAAAACTGGCCTGTTTTCGCCTCAGTTTGCTTGGTTGTGGTATCAACCGTGTGCAAGTTCGAGGCATACTGCACACGGTCCCGCGGTTACATTTTTGTTCAGTGCGACTGTAGTCATACTTTGTTTCCGCAGGGTGGCGGCCCGTAGTTAATAGGAGCCCTGGCGAGAACAGGGTGGATGAGTACCTCACCATACGTACACTGTATATCATTATAATCGATCTACTTATATCATCTTCACTCACTTTGATGTCCTGTTGTAAGTCCCTGGCATCCTCGAGACTGGACAAACTCCGCGATCGATTCAAAAGTTTTGGGAAGTGCTGATGCAGACGATCTTCTAGAACGACGTTGCTATGAAATTCTCGGCCGGGGTTCAGGTCGGACGACGAGGACAGCGACATCTCATTGTTATTGTTGTCGACATCGTCCAGGGCGTTGTACATCGCCGGGTCGGACGGTCTTCCTTCCATAACAACGCGATTAATCATCGAAAATTACGTGACATCAATTTTAGTAACCATTTTCAATCAGTGTGTAACATCGTATGCGTAAACATGTGGACAGAATAATTCATATCGATATTCAGTGTTCACCTCTTGCATTCTTGCAAGACTGTACAAAAATGAGAGATTTCGTATTTTGTCTGTGTTTCATAAACGTTAATTGACTAACTCTGTTTGAGATTAGCATTCGCAAGTGTTCTGCATGATCTAGACTTACAGCGAGAGTTTAAGAAATGCAATCAATATAAAAGTGGTTTAATGTTAATTCTGCGCTCTCTTGAAAAACACAGCGGGCAATCGATTTGCAATAAGGCTTATTTCACATACAATTGTACTTCTTTTCAGTCCCTTCTTCTTCACCACTAATTACTGTCGTTTGAAAAGTCGACACAAATGTGACTAGTTTTATACAATGTTTGGGTGAAGCCTTGCTACTTCATGACATCACAAAAGTGAGGAAGAAACATCAAAACGCTGATTTCCTAGACGAGCTTTGATTACGTGTGAGAAAAATGCCGATCACCATCGTCAAAACACCAATTCAGACAGCTGAATATTTGTTTTCTCTCGACGGGGTTGGGGATTGGTTATTTATTAGTCTATTCTTCCGTAATTTACGTCATTCAGGGGGAAAATAATGTGTCCTTGGTACCTTGTAGTTTGGCTTGAAGTATACCATGCAGCGCTCGGGCAGAAAATCGACGCTCCTTCCGCGCTCGTCCGCGCTCTTCGGCCACGGCCAGTAGATGGCGCTCTAATAGTAAAAGTTCTCTCTCTGTAGCCAACCGTTCGATTGCCAGCTGAAGCTGATCTCTGATAAACCTAACGTACGAGTAAATGGGGAAAATATTTGCCAACTCCTTTGAAATTCCATTCACATCTTCGTTTGTCTACACTTCACTAATATGGTTGAGGTGCCTTGGTCTTGTTGACTTAGCACTGCCCTCTCAGTGAGGAGGTGCAGGGTTCGAGCCTCCAATCATAACAAAATGTTCTGGGGGATATAACGGCTTTTATTTTCCTTTCTTTCAAGGTACATACAGAGGAAAGTAGTAGAAATAGGAAAGTTAAGGGTGTATTGTAGATATTATTATCATGATAACTCCATAGTTGGATCAAGTATAGATGCCTCCCTGGTTGGATCAGGGAGGTGTCTCTCACGTCTTTCCTGGTTGGATGTAGGATATGTGCACCGGAAAGAGGCTGCGCAGCGCTGCTTGTAATTCTGGCCAGCAGGGAATGGTTCGTTTGTAAATTGGCAAAAGATTTAGCTCCAGTGACTGGAATGGTATATGTAAATATTGTACCTCGAATACAGCGCCCTCAACATCACAGACAGGGAGAAGCAACGCTAGGCCTGTTCAATCCACTGATCTCCCCTCTGAGATCAGTGGTTCAATCTCAATGTACTAATGGAGGCTTATATTTCTAATGTTTTATCTCTACACTAGTACAGGGTTGGATTTTTCTCACAAACTTTTACAAAAGTTGCAATTGATTGAGAATGCCTCAATATCCACACGACTGGCAGTCCTATTCGCAAGTAGGCCTAGCTATACTGACCACTCAGAGGCACCTATATTTCATTTCTACATTGCTAGGCCTACATACAGGACTACCTTCATGCTATGCATCCCTATAGGTTTACTATTTCAGCAATTCATAAGGCCTACTAGTATTTGCCGTTCTTGTTGTTTTGATATACACTGTAACTTTGCGTAAGGCCTGTAGTACATCTAGTTCTATCATTACATGTATCTCTCAAGATTCACTGAGAAAATAACGTTTAAATTCCAATCAGCGGTACACAACCAATAAATTGGAATGCCCCTGGCCTCAGACACAGCAGTGGCAATCACACACACACACACACACACACACACACACACACACACCAATCAGACACATTAAAAATTACGTACGCACAGAGAGACAAAGACACAGAAGGGCATACGGACAGACAGACAGACAGACAGACAGACAGATTTAACTTCATCGTTCTCCTCAATCCAAAACGAAAGGTCGTCTTAAAAAAAAAAGATCGAGTGAGAGGAGAGAGGGAGAGAAGTTAGAGAGAAAGAAGAAAGAGAGAAAGAAAGAAGGAGAGAGAGGGATAGGTAGAAGAGGAAGACAGAGATTCTTATAAACAGAGAGCAATTGAGAGAAAGAGGGAGAACTCTCTGATTTCTCTCATTTTGGAGTGACCTCAGGGATCACTCCAAAATCTTCGAGTGATCCTTGAGGTCATTCCAAAATGAGTGAAAATGAACATTTTCACTCAAAATTCACTCCAATTTCACTCTTAATTCACTCTTTTTTGTATTCACTCCTTTAAGAGTGAATATTTTCACTCGATTTTTTTTTTAGAGAGAAAGATTAAGCGATTCGGTAGCTGTGTGTCTCTGTACAGGGATTTTGTCAGCCGTAATAAACTTCCCTTTACCTGTGTTTGTTGAGCGCTTGACCTCGTCTTCTCCTCGTCCCGACAACGGATTGGAGCTGATCGATCACAGATTCGTGGTCACACTCATAGTCGTCTAAATTGTCTTCATACAGACCTTGTACCAGCGTCGATATCGCATACCTGTTCGAAGACAATGGGTCATTATAATTAGAGGTTAAAGGTCATGTGATACCTTTGGGAACAGTGATTTAAAAAATGTTCAAGATATCACATTTGATTTATAAGTATGTGTAGGTCTGAATCTGGATCTGGATCTGGATGAATACGTTGAAAAACTCTGGATAGAGTATCACTCAGCACTGTGGTGTGATGTGCAGCTAATCACAACGGAGGTGACGCTGGAGCGCTTCTTTGAATATGTCAAATTTATGAATCTGCTTTATGTTACTCGGCAGATTATTCCAATCCTTCGCTGTTCTATGGAAGAAGGAGTTGGCGAGAGCAGTTGAGGAACCGTATAAAGTATAGTAATTATCAGGATGATAGCTTCGGGTTGTCATACCTCTCGGTGCTTGAGCAGGACTGATATAATCCTCGAGATTTAAATCAATATTACCGTGCTTTATTTTATGAAATGTTGATAGCCTTAAAAGCTTGCGTCGTTCTGGGAGTGGATGAAGTTTGAGATCCTTTATCATTCCGGAGACAGAAGATTGCCACTTGTAATCATTACAGATGAATCTGGCTGCTCTATTTTGTACTGCTTGAATCTTGGAGATGTTACGTTGAGTGAAGGGGTCCCATACTGTACAGCAATACTCCAAGTGGGGACGCACTAGGCTCTTATATGCTTGTAATTTAACATTTCTCGGTGCATTATGTAGATTACGACGAAGAAAGCCAATCATGCTGCTTGCTCTGGCTGTAGTTATATCAATATGTCTATTCCATTTTAATTTGTCTGATAAGACAACTCCTATTTGTGACTGGACACTGTTTCTATTTGGTGACCGGATAAGGTGTACGTGTGATGAATGGATCGAGACTTCCTTGTGAAGCGCATAACGTTGCATAAGTTTTGTCCAGCTTGTATTTCATTTGCCATCTTTTTCCCCAAGCCTCTAAGGTACGTAGATCTTGTTGAAGTATGACGCAATCTTTATGTGTCTTAATGGGACGGTAAACTACACAATCGTCTGCGAATAAGCAGACGTTGGATGAAACTTGATCAGGGAGATTATTAATATATTATAAGAAGAGCAATGGGCCCAGAACAGTGCCTTGGGGCACTCCTGAAGAAACATGAACGGGTCTTGAGGATGACCCTTGGACTACGACTGTTTGTTCCCTTTCTGTGAGAAATTGTGAAATCCATGAAAGTAGTGAGCCCTGGATTCCAAGATACTTGAGGCGATGAAGGAGCCTCTGATGTGGTACAGTATCAAACGCTTTTGCAAAATCTAACACAACTGGTTTCGACAGAGGAGAAAATATGATGAATTGTTGTAATCAGTTGGGACTCACACGACCGTCTGGATCTGAATCCATGTTGTGTGTTACTGAGGATATTGTTATCCTCCAGATGGCTCATAATGTGGCGATAAATGATATGTTCTAAGACTTTGCAGCAGATGGATGTGAGGGATACCGGCCTGTAGTTGGCTGGGTCGGATCTACTACCATTCTTGTACAAAGCATTTATGTTAGCTTGTCTCCAATCTCGGGGTAGCGTGCCAGTCCGAAGACTTTGCGTAAATATGACTTGCAATATAGGTGCTACTTGTGCAGCACATGACTTGAGGAATTTGGGAGAAATGCCGTCTAGGCCTGAGGCTTTATTCACATCTAAGTTCTTAAGAAGTTTCATAATAATAATAGAAATAATCAAATCTGATATTGTTGGGATTTGTCTCTGTCCCATATGAGGAATATTAATCAAATCTTCTTTAGTGAAAACTGATTGATATTGATCACTTAAGACTTCAGCTTTTTTCTGTTGTTTCACAAAACATCCTACTATAAAAAAAAATCGCAATAAAGTCTAAAATATAAGGAGATATCAGTATTTTTCTTATTAAACCATAACTGTATAGACAATGGTAGACGGTTTAGTCTGGAAACAATTTCATTATAACTATTGTTCACATTTTGTATATATTATTTTACAATATTAAACACTGATTAGAGGACTATACAGTGCCTGTGGTTGTTTCTATCCCTAACTCATATTTTGGAACTATTTTGAAGCACTAATGCTGGGTTTTTGTTTCATCTGCAATTGACATGCCTTAATCTCCAAAACTGATTATTATGAACAGAATAAATACACGACTTCGCTACCAAAGTCTTCAATGGTGCAACAAAGCGAACGTAGATTCTATATTCTGATGCCAGCAAATAATTCAGGTAAACAATATTTTCCAAATTGCCGTATATATAATCAAGTCACAAGATACTAAACATTGCATGGCTACGTGCGAGCGACTTGTAAATCGGCGAAATAGGGATCTTGAGCATACACATCGAAAAAAAAAAACCAACCACCGATGTTCCATATAGTGATGAGCATATTAATTCACTTTGACGTCTAGACTTAAAGTAAAATGAATTCTTTTAGTGCTGTCATCGGCGATGTCCGGATTCCGATTCAGAGAGTGTCAATAGTTCCTCCTCTAATCGCCTTGCATAAGTCGCTCACCTTTTATTACTCAGGTTCCGTTTAAATCGGGCAAATCATACAGGAATTGAATCGGAAGAATGCTATAAAGGGGAATAAACAGCAACCTCACCTCAAGTCCGTCTTCTTCTTGAAGCGGTAGAATTCCAGAAGATGAAAAGCAGCCAACATATTTTCGAGAAAGACCCGCTTCAAGCCAGTGACTATACTTTTTGCACCTTCTTATGAAATCAAGTGAGCGAGCAAGAATATTTGCGATCAAAACTCACTGTGGGAAACAACTATAACCACTGATAGTGATAATGCAGGTTCAGTATCAGGGGCCTTCGAAATGTTGTGGATGAGTTTACGAACCAAATATGAATTATCACACATGCTTTACTTTGTTTTGATGTAAGTGCGCGTCAGGCGTGGTTACTGGTACAACTTCCTGTTTCCAAGGGTGACGCGCACCAATGTTTTAAAACGTCATAATGTTGACGCGCAATATTTCATACAGCCTAGCCAGGTACAGTCAGACCGCAGCACGTACTTAGTATGCTAATGAGCCGATCCGGCAAGATTTATTCAGCACTCTCGTTGACGATCTTTGCGTTCGAAAGGTGTCTCGTCGTGCGAGATTTTGCGAGAGTTTGACAGGGCTATGGTTTTCACAGTGTAGCGACTTATACATTCATCATGGCTACAAGTCACGGTAAATTGTTTTGCAGACTCTGATCTTTATTTTGATACTAAATTTGCGTATAACATCGGATCTCATCATGACGATATAATTAGTTGAATTTGCGTAAATTTTACCTGCTTTTCACGGAAGATTTTGTCGTCTAAAGTTCGTTTTTGGTTACTGACCGGTTTAAGAAACTGTTGTTTCTGATTTTGGCTTTTTCGTAGAGAGGAAACTTAGATACTCATCATATATTGGAGTCAAGGAGATGCAAGCATGATTTATATTAGTTTTTCTGTTTTGAAATGTCTGTAAAATTCACTCCTAAGCCGGAAGTATGCTCCACACAAAGTGTACAGTGGCGCGAAAGAGCTCTCTCATTGGACAGTGCTTGCATTCAGTACTTGAACTTGGCTTGAACTACACGCTTGCCAAGAAACCGCAAGTGGCATCAAACCGTTATGTAGCAGCGTAATGACGTAATACAAGCGCTGAATGCAAGCGCTGTCCAATGAGAGAGCTTGCTCTTGAGATTGCACGGTTTCAAGCTGATCAGCACTGGCATTGATGTATATTTTACTGGTTCCTGACCGGTTTAAGCAACAAATTGTCAAGATGTTTACATGTACAGAGACTCCAACCCAAAGCACCTTCTGACCTGGAGATTCTCCAGCCTGAATGCTAGCAAACGGGAGACTCCAAATTGATGTGTGCAAAGCGCGAAGTTCCTAGGGTTCTAGATGCTCTCTTAGGCTATCGAAGGCTTATTTTCTTCAACATACAATAGCAATAAGTAAGAAATCCTTTCCAACGGGAGACACAGAGCCAGGGCGGGAGAAATTAAATCTCAAGCGGGAGAACGGGAGACTGTGCAAAAATGGGTTTTCGGCGGGAGATCTCCCGTCAAAAACGGGAGAGTTGGAGTCTCTGCATGTATAGAAAGATTAAGAGATATACTACCAAATAGTGCATTTTCATTGAGATGCAAAGTGAATTCGGTATTCTTTTGACGTCTTGAACGTGTACTGCACGAATTACTTTTTTCATCACTTTTCAAGCTCAAATTACGCTATGATACTTTTCATTTACAATAATTTGAGTAACATGTGACAATAGTTTACATATTTTCCTTGAATTTGCTACCAAATTTGTGAATATAAGGTGTATTTTGGTTGCCGAAAGCCAAAGGACAAAATCCCCTTCCGCAGCTCATTAAGTATGCAAGCCAAGAGCGGGCTTGCATACGAGTTGAATAAATACGAGCGAATTATCGGGTGCTGCGGTCTGACTGGGTAGAGTCATGAGCATGTCCCTGTGATGTATATGAATATAATTATGTCTGGGGTTTTTTTTTATTCTTTATATCCCTGCATTTCATTTTCCCCTTGTAAATCAAGTTACTTTTGATAATATATGAGGGAATCGGTTTGGTTTGGTTTGCTTTGTTTTTTTTTTCAGTTTCAGTTTCAGTAAGTTTTATTTCTCCACTGTCTTGTACATAACAGAAAATAAGTACAACAATATCGAACATATTATTCACAAGTCATGAAAATATAAACAAAATGTCGCGTTACAAATATATAGTCATGTGAAATAATACATAAATATCATTACAGATCTTTAAGTGTATATTACAGGTGGAGGAGACCGTTATCAATAAGCAAAATGCTTGACTTGGACAACGGCCTCTGAACATAATATGCCTTGTAACAATTTTTTTTATTTAACTAAAGGAAGGAAGGGAACAATTATACACACGTAGAACAAAATAATAATGTAAATCTTTAAAGTATTTTAAATGTCATTTGACCAAAAAGGACAACACAAGGTGGAATGTATAAAGACGAAAGAAGAACAAAACAAAACAAAACTCGAGAATAAGGCACCCGAATAGGAAGAGTAGAGGAAAGAGAGAAGAGAAGAAAAGCGATGAGATACAATGTTCAGGAGTTGGGAACTATAAAACAAAAGCGTAATTTCTAATTCGTGTGGTACATTGCGAGAAGAACGTTTTTATAAGATGATTTAAAACATTGTAAAAACATTGTTTTGGCGTGCAGATCCATGTAGTAATATAACAAATGCAATTTATTATAAGGTTTGTTGAAGGATCTAAGTGCAAGTCAACCATACAGTTTTCTTTTATGCCATGGCGTATATAGATGTCCTTTGAATAGAACCCTCACAGAATATATAAAAAAGAATGTCCATGTTATGTCTGTGGCAGTTCCATGACATTTTCTCCTGAGAAAACTGCTCCCATGAAATATCTGCACGCTAAGTCAAACATATTTAAATACTACTCACACACATAACCCTAATCCTAATCCTAATTCTCTCATCAAACTAAACCTAAAACCTATCACAACCAACCCTAACTTATCTTACTGTACGTGATTGTGATCAATGATAGTGTTCAAGTCCAAATTCAAGTTCAAATGATAATTAATGAATTCCAGGGCTTACTTATTGCAGGGGCCGCGGAACCCCCCCCCCCCCCTTCTTTCTTCCTCGCTCTCTCTCTCTCTCTCTCTCTCTCTCTCTTGTTTTTGTTTTTGTTTTTGTTTTTGTTTTGTTTGTTTGTTTGTTTGTTTTTTGGGGGGTGGGGATACAACATGCATGAATTCCAAAGGAGGGGGAGGGGGCGGGGGAGGACAGTTGATCTTCAACCTCCGTCCTGTATAGCCCACTAGGCCTACCCTAAAAAAGAACATTCCGCCCCCATTGTAAGTATGATCTATCTATCTAATCTATCTATCTATCTTTCTATTCATCTTGAGACGAGGAAAGACAGTACGACATGATGCAATGTACATGCTCATTACTCTACCGCAGGTAAATTATTTGCTTCAATCAGTTACTACTGCAGTCTTCTATAAACAATGATATTCCATACATACTAGATTACTACGCATACATAGAGATGAGTGACTAACGTAACAAGCATTAGCAGCCGACAATTGCCCATAATCCAACTTTTATGCGGCATACCGATACAGCTTCCGGTTGCCAAATACAAACATGAACGTTCTGCCAACAGACGGTAAGCTTTGACCGCTAGATTTGTATGAATCTGATTTGCACATCTTAAAAGAATAGGAAAATGACGTATCCATACAAAGGATTTATTGTAACGAGTGAAGGAAAAGTTATATGTTATTCGTACCTCGTTTTTAAGGTTCTAGTAACCCGTATTTGCGAGTTCAGTGACCCGCAGCGACAGGCGGTTGCCTTTAGTCCCACTCGTAGTATCCTTCGTTACGTACTCTGAGCACAACTGACTGCCTGGTTTTGCATGGTCTGCGACCAGCAGCCCCAACGTACAACGTACAGTGTTGGGGCTGCGCCGTTTTGGCATCGATATTTTAATGTTGTACCAAACGGGTGCCGTTCCGGCGCTGTATTTCCTTAATTTTTCAACAAAAACTACTGGGAAAACTTACATGGGTCGACTAAACCTAAATGATTCACATCGGCGACTGTTTGATGCATTTCATTGCTTATGATGCAGAAAATGCTGTCTTATATTCTAAGGCAAATATCTTCAGCTCACCGATGCTCACTAAAACTCACAATCACTTGCACATGCGCACACAATGCATTCAGTGCAGTGCATTGACAGCTGTATTACTCGCTTACATGATGCATATTCACCGTGCGATGATGCATTATTCATATCCTTTTGCGTCTGTAACGTTGACGTCATTGTTTACGCATACGTAGATGCGTACTGATGGATATACACGTTCAAAATAGCAGCAGAGCTCTCCATTAGGGCAGACCGCCTACTCCTAAAAAATGTGGAAAATTATGCAGTTTCCAGATAAATTGGTGAGAAGGACCAAGGCAATGGGGTAGTGTATATTTCATTTTATATTGTCACTGTGTTTATGATGGACATTTAGCCATGGTTTATTTGTGAAGTTGCCGTATATGTGGCAATAGGGAGTTGTTCGTGATTCTCACTTGAACGAAACTGCGGGTTGTAGCCAGGACCCCGCCGCAGAGCGGCGGGTCTCCAGGGCTAGGTCTCACTCTGTGTGTGTACGTGTATAAATCTGTACATAAGGAACGTGTGAAAATATGTAGTGATAACAGTATTATTTTAACACGATTATAGTTGGGAAGTGATGAAAATGCAAAATATTAGCCAAAAAGATATGCTGACAGTATTGTAATCTAGGAACATATCAGAGACTCCAACCCCAAGCACCTTCTGATCTGGAGATTCTCCCGCCTGAAACCCCTAGCAAACGGGAGACCCAAGTTTACCAGGGTATGTGTGCGAAGCGCGAAGTTCCTAGGGTTATAGATGCTCTCTGGTGCTATCTAAAGGCTTATTTTTGCAACATACGATAGCAATAAGTAAGAAATCCTCTCAAACGGGAGACATTGATCCAGGGCGGGAGAAATTAAATCTCAAACGGGAGAACGGGAGATTTTGCAAAAACGGGTCTTCGGCGGGAGATCTCCCGTCGAAAACGGGAGAGTTGGAGTCTCTGACATATCCGATTCTGCGGTTCAAATCATAGTAAAACCCCAGTTTTCGGCCGTGGCCGGCCTCAAGAATCCGGACATTTATCACTTATCACAAGCCAGCAAATTCTACTGTCACAAACACACGCATATCACATCGTTTTACATAGTGGCACACTCTTTCACCACAGGAAAGTGCATGAGTCACCTCCAAAAATCCATCTAAAATCCCAAATTTCGGCATTTTCGCGTCAAAAACGCAGAATCGGCACAACTTTTACAAAGGCAGGCGCGCGAATTAGGTCCCATGTTAAGAATCTGGCTGATCAGTTCTGTTGCGTGATTTTTAGCTTATCGCAAGCTCAGAGTGTGATGGTATCACTCAAAACACACAAAAAAACAAAGGCTAAATCGTGATATCGGTCCCCTCTTTGCTCTTCTTCTGCGTGTGCGTCTTCCCTATGTGCAAAGTCTATGGAGTTTGAAAGCATTAAGCAGTCACCAGCTATGAAGAAATGAATGGAGTGGTGGACTATTTCACGATATTGCCAAAACAATATCTCTCTACGTGCCGATGCAGTTAGTAAATGTACAGGAGCTGAATGCAAGTGCCGAGTCACCAGAATTAGGACACGAACGGGCTCCACAATGTTCCCAGTGCAACCTTGCGGCAACAAAGTATAGCGCGTGCTCATTCTTCAGCGACCTTGTATGCATATTGACATTGAACGCGTACAACGCGTGTTCGAAATGCTGTCCAAATTCTGGGGGATTATCAAGGTGATAATATTTGGGGATTTTGTGAAATTTTATGATTGTATTTAACAAAATCAATGTTGAGAAGAAGTTGTTTGATATATTTAACATACATTGTTATAGATATATAATTGAGTTGAACAAATATTGCAGAGAAGCTTAAGTGTCTGAAAAATGGTGGTTTTACTCTAATTGTGGTTGCTACGTATTCATAATGTTTTATTTTGTTTAATGTTATGATTGATTATTGATCCATAAATCGATAAATTGGGCCATAGGACCCATAGCAGTATCAGTCAATCCTCCACGTGAGGTTGAATTGCATGATGCATGTTGGGAAATTATAGTAGCATGTCAAAGTTGATGTTGTACTTGTAAACAGCTAAACAATAATTTATACTTATAGGGAATGTACTGAGCTTATGGCGTGATCGATCTTTACCAAGTTCACAGAGGTTCTATAGACACAATACTTAACAAGAAGGGCTCTTCAGGAATTAAAGTTGTAACGTTACACTACTTTACACATTTTATTCAGTGATGCTTTTGATCTCAAAATACTCCCAAACAACTCCTTATCCTGGCAAATCACATCAGCCAGACAAGTATCGTGATAGACCCTTCAATAGATTGCAAGCAAATTCCAAATGGTGGAAAATGCATTTTAAACCCTTCTGCAACATTGTGTGCTTCCCATTGAACCCTAGATCATTCTCATGATCAGGCCCACACTAAACTCAAAATGCATGACATGTGTACAAACAAGCTGCTGTTGGCAATTTTTGTATTTTCATTTTCATTCAGATCAGATCATTCACAAAGATACATTTACGTGGAACACATATATGTCAATGAGTAATCTGATGAAGACATGTCCCCAGATGTTACACAAACAGGTTTGATAAAGAGTTGAGCTTTATCCATAGTACAGCATAACTCATGCCCCATTTATACACAAAGTCAGGCACAGGAGCGCTATATAAAATTGTATTATTCATTATCATTATCATTATACCACTTCCGGAGTACTGGAAATGTTGGAGACCTTTTATACAGGAGTAGGAGCACTTCAGGAGCACTCCTGAAACTATCCTCAAGAGGAAAATAACCTTAGAATGCTTTGGAGCAACTTTGTCTATTCATACAGAGTTTGGGGCATTTTAGGAGTAATCATATAGCACTCAAATTACCCTGTGTGCATGGGGTGTCAGACAGCATTCAAATGCAGCTCGATTAACATAGAAACTTGCTTCATGCATGGTTATTGTGAGAATGGTACTCATCACATGTATTCCTATCATTTTACAGATTACTGTTGTGCTGCTTCTTGAAAATAAGGAAACAAGACTGCTCAAGGACTTGCAACTCTGTACAGTGGTCGGAGTCTGGAAGTTACAGCCAGTGAGATATAATTATGAAAATGAATTCATTCTAAGAGGATGACAAGTATTTGGACACTGCCTATGAGCACGTTTGTGAGAAAGAACTCGCTCTTCAAATACTCCGGCTGCTAAACACTGTTATTGAAACTCCATGGTTGTTCAAGCGGTAGCCATGTCATCGCTGCGGCCAGTCCTAAAGCTCAAGGTTGACGAGCTCTTTCTCCGGTGGCTCAGTGAGCCGGACACTCAGAAGAGCCTACGCGACGACCTGCGTTCCGTGGTGAAGGGGGAAGCCGTCCTCACCTCCCCGGTGCCAAATAGCTTCCAGTTCCGTGCCCACGGCGGGAGCCCCGCCTCCCCGCTCTTGCGGAGCGCATCCCCCTCGTCATCGACCCCGCCCTGCTCCCCGCCCCCGACAATCTCTGTCAGCCCGAGGAGCCCCCGCAAGAGGAGCAGCTCACGACTGTCCCGCTCGCTCTCTTCTTCTGCTGCTTCGCAGGTAGGCCGCTTTTCTTGTTTCAGATTTAAGAGAAAGCACAATTTCCACCATTTTCCCTTGTCTACACATGTGATGACAACTGGAATTGACAAACATTCTTCTATGATTTTACATTCTTTTACTAGTCTTTCGAACATGATATTCTTTCTTCCAATAAAGCCAAGGTTAAGCATGCATTAGGCTGGTCTGGAGTGACGGAAAGAAGCATATCAATTAAATTTTCTCAGGATTAACATGGTGACAGCGAAAAACATTGAACCTTGGATTGCTTACTGTTTAGGTGAGCAATTTGTTGGCATGAATCTTGCCTATTTGTCTCAAATACATTTTTGTATCTAATACTATTTCTCAATTGCAGTGGCACATTGTCACTCTGTATCTTTGTATAATCTATATGATAGCGTACGTGTATGTTAAATATCAGTTTGTCTTTGAAGACAAATATGTCTATTAAATTCCATGTGAAATCACGATACACAAGTTGTATTTTGTGTATTTTTTTCCATAATTCAATGATTAAATGGATCTGAAATTAACTTTGACACTAGTAACAATTCTACATGTAGGTTTTTAGGGAAATGTGACATCTTTTCAGTGCTTTCTCATCTATCAAAGTTGATATTTCTGTCACAAATTATTTCCTACTAAAGGATGCCCCTCAAACCAGTTCATGAATGTGGATGATTTTTTTATTAGCTCTTGGTAAGAGTGCTTTACTCCATCTAGATGATACAGAAAACTCTTGTAATAATTTTAGGACCTGAATTCTTACTTTGTTATCACAAAATTTCATTATAAAATTCTGTGTTCATACAATAGAAATGCACTGTAAGTGACCGAGTGAATTAAGGGCTTTTTACACTTGTAAATTTTTGCTTAGTCCCGTACCAACGGTGGGGCTAAGGGGGGGGGGGGGGGGGGTCCTTAGCCCCACCGTTGGTACGGGACTATCCTTAGCCCACTTTCTGTTTACACTCGTTTTTGCCAAAGTGGGCTAGCCCCACCGATAGTCCGGTACTATCTGGCCCTGCAAAATTGGTAGAGTTAGCACCGCAATTGCGGTGCCAAGCAAGTGAGTGTAAACAGAACGAAAAAATAATCCGGGGCTAAGCGACGGAGACAAAGTCCGACCCCCACTGACCAATCAGAAACGAGGTAGTGGTAATCAAGTGCTGCCGGTGCGTGCGTGTACGTGTACAGTGCACAGCGTTATCATGAATATTCATGTGGTTTGGAAAGTCCGGGGCTAAGAAATACGAGTGTAAAAAGGTCAGTTTTCTCCTTAGCCCCGGACAAGAGATAGTACGGGACTAATTAGCCAGTGTAAAAAGCTGAAGAAATTGGTACGGGACTAACGATAGTCCTGGGTCAGAGAAAGTCTGGAGTTAAGAAACACAAGTGTAAAAAGCCCTTTAGAAGGAACCAGTTTGGTATTTTCTTACTTTGCAGTGTCACTATCAAATGAACTTCGAAGAAGAGTTTATTCCTTTGTTTTTGTTTAAATTATTTACCGGTATATGGTTAACTTTAATAACATTTTTTTTTATGCCTCCGCAACGAAGTGGCCGGAGGCATTATGTTTTCGGGTCGTCCGTCCGTCCGTCCATCCGTCCGTCCGTCCGTCCGTCCGTACGTCCGTACGTCCGTACGTCCGTACGTCCGTCCGTCCCGTTTTGTTTTTGTCGATATCTCAAGAACCGTGTGGTGGTTTTACATCAAACTTGGTATGAGGGTATATCCTTGGGGGATGATACTTTGTGTGGATTTTAAGGTCACAGGGTCAAAGGTCAAAGGTCACAGGTTATTTTGTGAAAAAAAATTGAAATTTCATGTTTTTCTCCATATCTCGCAAATGGTTCAAGGTATCTTCATGGAACTTAGTATATATGCTTGTACCGATGGGCAGTGATTATCTAGGGAAGTTGGGGTCATGGGTCAAAGGTCAGGGGGTCAAAGGTCAAGGTCAACTCCTCAAAATATCACTACTTTCCTTAAAATGCAATATGCCTGAAGGGTTTTTTTTTTCCAAACTTGATGTATGGCATGTATTACCCAATATATATTTTTGGGGAAGTTTCTTGCCAAAAGGTCAAAGGTCAAAAGGTAAAAGGTCAAGTGAAAGTGCTAAATTGCACTTTTTCCTCCATATCTCGAAAGTAACTCAAGGTATCGTCATGAAACTTACATATTTATGCATGTTCTACCTAACAGTGATTCTCTTTGGAACTGTGAGATCAAAGGTCAAAGGCCAGGTTTAGATAATGCTATTTTCCCATTTGATACTGAAATTATGCTTTTTCTCAATACCTTGAAAATTACTCAATGCATAGACTTATAAAAGGGTCAAAAGTCAAGTAAAAATCATCAGTTCCCCAAATACCTGCACTCTGACATTTTAATCATTCATCCAATTGAACCTAGTTCTAGAAAAAGTGAACATTCAGCACATTTGTGTCAAACCTGTCATTTTAATATTTTGCCAATTGTGTGAAACTGTCATCACACATTGTCAAGACATTGTACTATAGACCTATTAGGAGAACCATGCATTATGGCGGAGGCATATCAGTAGCCGTAGCGATATATCTAGTTTCTTTTGGGGTGTGTGTGTGTGTGTGTGTGGGGGGGGGGGGGGGTGAAGAAATTCATGACAATGTACATCTACCATAGTGGATCAAGTACAGTATTATGTTCTGATCTGTGATGGCAAATTGGAACTACATTTTGTACATAGGCGTAGCACACAAGATCGAGAGCTACAATTTGAGAAAACTCAGCATCAGTCATGGCATGATCCTGTAGATGCCTTCCAATGCAAAACTTTCAGTGATTGTTTTAACACTTTAACAACAACAAACAAAAAGTGGAATGTGTTGACAGAATGCCATTATTATCAGCAGTGAAGTATATACAATATGCAGAATTAAAAAGTAAATTAACAACAATAATGAGAGCATCAACTGTGAACAGAAATTACTGAAAAATGTACAAAATTTCACCTATTCAATATTATTTTTTTACACATACCCTTCAAAATCAGATATTTCCTAATATGATATCTATAGCACTTTTTCTTTTTTGATAATTGACGCAAAGTGATTTCACTGATTACGTTATGTATAATGTACCTTGATACCTGTTCATTTGAAGGCAATTTTCTGTATAGAGCGCCCTCTTTAGCTATCATGCAGCACATCATGAGCATGATTTACTACTTGTATCACACTTGCTTGTATTACAAGTTTTTATAACTTTTCAGTAAAAAGGCATACAAAACAATCAAGCAAATAAAAACAACAACAGGTTCCTTTTATGCTTCAATGTTAACAAGCAAAATTATATTTGTATTGAGAACAACATGTCATCAGTTTGTGAAGATGCCTAAATTGCAATCTTGGAATTGCACATCACTGTGATAAAATTTTGGCAGATGGATTTTAGTGCAGTGTCCTTGTCAAACTGTTGAAGCATTAAGGGGAGGGTCTTTCCTAACTAGTGCTTTGTATTATACTGTAACTGCATTATCATTAAAATTTGTAATTCAAGCTCTATTTTTGTAAGCACCTTTGAGAAGCATCCTGCGATGAAATGGTATAATAGCGACACAGTATACTTGGGTCCTGTTATCCCAAACCAATAAAGTATCACATTTCCATCTATGAATTCACTGTATGCAGTATGCAAGAAATTTCATCCATGAACAAAACAAAGCAGGGTGACCTACAATGTACATGTACAAAAGCTGGAATGAATTACAATGTAAACTAAGGTCAGGGTTAAAGGTCAAGATCAAACTCTATAATTTTACTATTACCCGTTATTTTTTGTTTGTTTGTTTATCAAATTAGGTGTATTGATGAGTTATGACAGGCCAGTACACTCATTCAAGTTCATAATATTTATGTGAAGGCAAGAGTCAAAGGCCATGGTCCCATGCCTTCAATGGTGATGTTTGCCATTGGTGGTAATCCTCATAGAATGGTACACAATACACATAATCATACACCAGCTATCCTGGAAATATAATTGCGCAACAAATGCAATGGATGGAGCACATCCGGAGATCAACTTCGTGTCCACAAACTTTTGTTTTCATATTTGCTTGATTGTGGCTGGTTCGTGGTATGCAACAGCGACAGTGTTCAGATTCATGTTAACCTGATAATCCACACCTCCGAACATACAATGACAAATCACAGCTTATGATACGTAGAATACTACAACTTAAGTACAAGCTTGTTTGGTTGTTGGATCAACTTGGCCAATGTTATCTTACGCCAGTGAAGACTAGTCCCGAGTATACACGGGCCGATGTCTTTGGGAAATGCGTGTAATGATAGCAAAATCAGCACATCCTTATACCGGGTTAAGAATGTTCGTTGTTCATAGGTAAGCATGATTTTGTTTATTGTCAATAATTCCATTGCAAATCAAATTGTGGAATATTGGTAGAATTTTTTGAATATTTAGTGTGGTTTTGATGGAGACTTTTATCATTTAAAGTTGTCACTCTTATATAACATTCACCAATTATTTTTTAAATCATAACAAGATAAGTTTCTTCACACTTTACTTTCCATCAGAATGTTTGACGTACCTGGTAGAGAAAGAATAAAATTGAAATGTGAATGAGCCAGGTAAGTGCTAATTCACTAGCTGGTCTCGAGATATCATTCTGAGCCATTTTAACACAAATGTTCATACCTGAACTGACAGCTTTTTGCTTGTAATAGACAAACTTCCAGAAGTGTTTGCAGTCTTTGACAAATCTTCCCCCTCCCCCTCCCCTCAACCCCCCCCCCCCCCCCCCCCCCCCCCGCCTAATAGGAAATCATTAGCACTGGCCTGTTCTGCATCCCAAACCAGTGACCAGTCCACATGGAATTTTGATTGGTTCTTGTCGAAGCATCATTCCTGTAGTGAGTGTCAATAATCCGCTGTCTAATTGGCAAGACTTGCCGAGATAGATTTCCAGATGGATCTTCGTTTTCTTGTCGAGCGCACGGCACTTATAGCGTTCAATTCCACTCGCATTTTCTCAAGGATCCCGAATGATTAAAGACAGGCAGTCATGATATTAGCATCTGAGGTCAAGTGCAGTTCATGACGAAATGAATTCTACTGTTCCTGCCGTGTGCATTAGACTGGAAGCGGCCATTTCCTTCATTTTATGATTTGAGGAGAAAGGAGCCATCCAAAAAATATTGAAGAAGAATTACTGCACACCCCAAGATTAAAAATTGTCTTGAGATCAAAAGTGATTGTCTGAATGTTCTGAAATCTGTCTCTTGCTATGATATTCAGCACGTTCATTTCTGTATCGTCCTGTGTGTAAATTCACATTTGGCAAAGTGTCTACGTTTGGGTACTTTACTGTGACTCACATTAGTTGCTGAGAATGCGCTACTTTGATTAAATAAAACGAAGTTTTTCCTGTCTTCTGTGTACTTTTCTTCTCAATAGTTCACACAAATCGAAACTTCAGTAATAGCACTTTACAGTTGTTGCAAGTGATCGTAAGTCAGCTTTTAAATAGCAAATTCTGCGCTGACTCATCTTTTTCATACATTGAATACATCATATTTCTTTGGAGAAAAAAAAATATCTTCCCAGGATCCTGAAGTGGGGACTTCCACCTTTGATAAACATTGCAAAGAATGAATCCATTCAGTGTTGGTCATTCTCTTTCTTTTCTTTTTCTTTTCTTTTTTCTTTTTCTTTTTGGTCCCCATCACTTGAAGTTTAATTGGCTCACGGAGCATGTGGCTGGCAAAATATTTGACTGTAGACACAGGAGATGGCTGAGATTGGAAACTGAATGGGAAATGACAATTGCTCACAGTGTTTTCATCCCGTCTGGCGTTGCCAGAAAGGGCAACTCGGCTCGCGCTTGCACTCAAGCTATTCTCTTTCCCCTGTCTGGCCATGTCAGTCATAATTTATGAGTGTTGGGGTTGAAACGAACAAGGAAAAGAGTTCGGGAGAAAAGTTCACAATAGTACAGGGCTTTTGTTTGTACATATGTGCCATGAATTGTGCTCTGTTGAATTCTCTATGTCGTACAAAATTATCTGATTGAAACCGCCGTTGCAACAGAAAAGAATTTCTGAAAAAGATGTGATGTGGTATGAAAATCACTAACAGGTGTTAGCATAGAGGTATGTTGAATTGGGTGGATGCAATTTTGCACCTTGAAAATATAAAGTGCATCAAGATTTACTGGAGATAAAGAAAAAAGAATAAATCCATCACTAATCAATTTATTCCTTCAGTAATTAAAAAAAGTAAGAAATGAAGTCCCTATCAACCAACCACTGTCCCCCCCCCCCCCCTAAAAAAAAAAGGGAAGAAAAATTATTTTTGTAACTGTCTGAACTACACAGGACCTATAAAGGAGAAAGCAGTTTTCATGAGCATCAGCAGCTTACTACATGTAAGTAGTTTTTGTGGGTCTTGGCATAGAGAATATATGTCTCTCATTCCATAGTAGACTGAACACGCAGGATACAGTGTGACCTTTGAACCACGTCAGAGGTAATCCATGTAGATGATGATGGACATCTCAGTACATTGGGAATGATGGCCTTCGTTATTCTGCGTGCAGGTGCAACATTTGCTTATTTATGAATATGATATCAGAACAAATTGGCTGAATGCATAGAGCACACATTGAGTGGCTTGAAACCAGTGGAAGGAACGGGCACGGCGCCCGCTGCCTGCATAATGCAACGCGCATCAATCACGAGATTTCTCAGACGAGTTTGATGGAAATTCGTTTTCGGCTTGTGTGCTACCAGGTGCCTCCAGTTTAGATGCAAGAAATTGCCTTCCAACTTGCTTCATAGTACATGATTTGTACTGCACTCACTCTTACACCCTTCTATCGCTTTCTTTTCTTCTTCTTCTCTCTCTCTCTCATAGTTGTATACAACTGTATGTATATAATGCATATCCACACTAAATTTCATATGCTGAAGAAAAATATCTACAAATACTATTTATCAAAGAGCCATTGCAGATTTTGAAAAGAACTAGGTCATGCAATGTTTACAAGCACATTTTGCAGTAATTTAACAACTTTTATTAAGTCTACAAGTGAGGAATTCACTTTCACACATTCAGAAACATAGCAGCAGGTGAAGCCTTGTAAGTTTAGATAGCAAAATACGGGCCAGAATGTCAGTGCGTAGGCCTATAGACAACTGTGAAACAATAGTTTGTCATTGGATTTGTTTGATTATCATCAGTATACTGTTTACATGCTATCACTCTGAGTAGCCATAGCAATCTGATACTTGTGGCAAATCACTTAAAGGGAAAATTGACTAGTTAAAAATTATGTCTAAAAAAGAATATAATTTTTATGTCACAACAATGACAATTTGATCAAAATCAGATGAAAATGAATGACTTTATGAAATTATGAAGTTACACTGATTTTTCACGGAATAGTTCTTGAACAGTCAATATGAGTATGCCAATAGTGAAGTGATGATGTCATCCCTAATGACTTGCAATAAAGTTTATGTACATAAAATTTTGAAATTTCCAGGTTTTTTTGTTCATATACAATTATGCCCCAGTCTCAAATCTGATATCTGAGTAATCAATATGTTTAAGTTATTCAACCACGAATAACATTCACACTTAGTACTTTTACATGACAGAAAATTGAATTTTCATCTTTTGTGTTTGTACAATGTCAATGGAAAATTGTGAGGTGATGACGTCATCAGCTCATTAATTTATGCAGCCCTACATAATCTCATCAACTGTTCAAAAAAATTTGTGAAAAACTTAGCAAATCTTCTAAATTTTGTAACTTCCATACTTTGATCTAATTTTGACCAGATTTTCACAGTTTCACTTGTCATATTTTCCTCTTTCTTCTCAGACTTTAAACTGGCCAGCCTAGAATTCCTATAGCTATACCTATCTTAGCATTGTCTTCTAATGTGTCAAGATTGCATGTGACATATTTTCAAAGCTGAGATAATTGGGTTCTGTTCTTGAGTAGTATTATAGCTGCACATATCGAGTTTGTAAATGCAGTTGAGGGGACAATGAAGATAAAACCTCAAAAGATATTCACTTTTATTTTCTCCATAACAGATACTTTAGTAGATACTCTGTACCTGGCGCACTCTAGGCCTATGTATATCAGCTTTTTAGTCATACACACGGCATTATAATAAGGATATTCATTTAAGCAGAAAATACCAAAGAGAACGGTGTATTGCTTGTTAAAATGAGTCTATCATGCTCTAGTTTATAAGGTTTGCAATTTACTTTTCATTTGTAGTTCATCTCCAGAGTGTAGGGCGCTGAATTACAGTAGACCTCGCCTAAGTCGACATCGCCTAAGTCGACAACTCGCTTAAGTCGACACAATAAAAAAGTCCCGATTTTTGCCTTTGTTATTCCTTGAAAATTTCCTCGTCTTAGTCGACATTCATAAGTCGACAACTCGCGTAAGTCGACCTGATTTTTCAGTGCCAACTGAGCTGAAATACGTGTTAATTCCCTCGTCTAAGTCGACATAATTTTTCGCTCAAAATCTTAACGCCATTCTCTCAAAAAGAATTGTTTTCCTGCTCCGATTCGCTGCGTTTCTACTCGGTAATTCGCTAGTGTACGGCGCGGTAGCGTTCGCGCCAAGCGTCCTTTGTCTTGTATACCAGAATAGAAAGGGCATACACTCATTTACACTGGAGCATTACATGTAGTACCCAAGACAGTTCACTTAACCCCTTTTCTCCCTCTCGTTATTCTCAAATCGCACAAATTTTGTACACTTATATGTCCCAGTAGGTATTCATTATCCGAACATGAAATACGTGTTTTTGTAAATCCGAATATTCTAACGTTGATTGTTCCGAAGCGGTATTAAAACCAGGGCCCTTTCTAAAAAGATTTATTACAATGCAACTAATAATGCAACTCAAAAAATCAAATGCAGGTGTATCAAATCACACGCAACTTTTGCATTTAAACGCACGTGCGTTGCTGAAAAGACTTGCGTTTGATAATTTGAAACTAGAAAATAATTGTACGAACCTGAAACTCAATTGCGTTCAAACGCAACTCTAAAAATCAAATGCAAGTCCATCAAATCACACGCAACGATGTATTTAAACGCAAGAGCGTTGCAGAGAAGACTTGCGGTTTTTGCACGAAACTAGAAACTGCGTTTAAATACATCTCTATACATCTACGGAAGTGCGTTATTGTTGAAAAGACTTGCATTACTTTTTTCATTTCATAAGCAAAATTAGAAATTAAACGCAACTCTGAAAATCAAATGCAAGTCCATCAAATCACATGGAACGCTGAAAAGACTTGCGTTTGATAATCACACGAAACTAGAAAATGGTAGGAAACTTAAACTCAATTGCGTTTAAATGCAACAATAAAAATCAAATGCAAGTCCATCAAATCGCACGGAAAGCTGAAAGACTTGCATTTGATAATCATACGAAAACTAGAAAATTGTAGGGAACTTTTAAACTCAATTGCGTTTAAACGCAAATCTAAAAATCAAATGCAAGTCCATCATATCACATGTAAGGCTGTATTTAAACGCAAGTGCATTGCACAGAAGACTTGCGGTTTTTGTACGAAACTATAAGAAACTGTGTTTAAACGCATCTCTATACATCTACGGAAGTGTGTTATTGTTTAAAAGACTTGCATTATTTTTTATTTCGTAAACAAAATTACAAATTAAATGCAACTCTGAAAATCAAATGCAAGTCCATCAAATCACACGGAACGCTGAAAAGACTTGCGTTTGATAATCAAACGAAACTAGAAAATTGTAGGAAACTTAAACTCAATTGCGTTTAAACGCAACTCTAAAAATCAAATGGAAATCCATCAAATCACACGGAACGCTGAAAGACTTGCGTTTGATAATCATACAATACTAGAAAATTGTAGGGAACTGTTTTTTAACTCAATTGCGTTTAAACGCAACTCTAAAAATCAAATGCAAGTCCATCAAATCACGTAACGCTGTATTCAAACGTAACAGCGTTGCAGAGAAGACTTGCGGTTTTTGTACGAAACTATAAGAAATTGCGTTTAAACGCATCTCTAAACATCTACGGAAAAAAATCTACGAAAATTAAAAATTAAACGCAATTCTGAAAATGAAATACAAGTCCATCAAATCACACGGAACGCTGAAAAGACTTGCGTTTGATAATCACACAAAACTAGAAAATTGTAAGAAATTTAAACTCAATTGCGCTTAAACGCAACTCTAAAAATCAAATGCAAGTCCGTCAAATCACAAGCAACACTATTTTTAAAACGCAAGAGCGTTGCAGAAAGGACTTGCGGTTCTTGTCCGAAACTAGAAACTCCGTTTAAACGCATAAAGATGTACGGAAGTGCGTTATTGTTGAAAAGGCTCGCATTATTTTTCATTTCGTAACGGAACTTTCGCCGTGACCGAACTTAGTCTGCACTTGCAGGGGAAAGACATCGCAACATTTACACGTTTCAAACTACTGAAACGCATGCATGCTGCTTCACAAAATGTCAATGAAAAAAATGATAACGAATTATTGTTAAAGTTTGCTGTGCTGAAGTTTTAAATCTCAGTACAAAGTTAAATTAGTCCGACTGTAGTAAGAGGTTTGTTTTTACGAAGGTTATAGTAGTCCGAAAGATGTCCTTTTCGGATGAACAAACTTTTCTTCTTCTTGTTATTTCAGACGGGCCCGCGTCGTACAGAGCGGTAATGTCGCGAATCGGAGCGCGAGAACAATTCATTTTCAGAGTATGTCAATACAAATTTAAGCAGAACAAATATGGCGACTTAGGGAAGGAAAATCACACATATATTTCAACTCAGTCGGCACTGAAAAATAATCTCGACAGAATCATGCGAAATCACACGCATATCTTCCCAGCAACGCACTTGAATTTAAATTGCAAAGTTTAATGCAATTTTGGGGAATTTGCCTTTGATATTTCAAATCAAGTTTAAAACGTTAAGTGTCTAGAAACGGGCCTAGGTTTCCAATCCCGCTCTCTCAAAATCTCTCTAGAGATTTGGGAAATGTGCGTTGTCGTTATTAACCCGCGCAAGATTTATGCATGAACTAAAACATTATTGTTGCTCATGGCAGTAGGCATGTTTTGGCAGCAAAAGGAGTAAGATATAGGTAGCGATCCGCATCGTGATCCAAATCTTACTCTGTATAGGGGAAATTAGTTTTCATTTATAAGTCGACAAAATGTCGACTTACGCGTAAGTCGACATTCGCGTAAGTCGACGTGTTTTGCTCAGTCCCGATTATGTCGACTTACGCGAGGTTGACTGTAGTTTCAAGCTATGCATGTCTGCACAAACCAGATCAATGTCATGAATAGAGTAAAGGTCACTTCAACTCTTACCCTAGTTCTTTCATATGTAGAGGGAAATTGTAGCTATGCTTGACCTTTTACTGTTAAATCAGATTCGTGACTAGTAAGTAGTAATGATTTATTGCGTGGGGACTGATGAGAGTGGGCCAAAACGTGAAATCAGAGTATGCATAATGAGACTAATACTCCCCCACTGCGTTCACCAGCGCCCTCCCAACCAGCTGGTTCACATTCCTGGCTGATCTCCTTTTATGGTCTGTTGGGACAGCAGGGACCCTACTAGTCTTGCTTCACAGACCTGTGGATGTAATATGTTTCTTCTCAGATTCAATGCTGGTAATATGCACTTGGATAGTGAACTGATGAAATACGGAAGGGGCTGCGTGTCAATGACCTCCGGTTCTCTTGAAGATCGGTTTGCATCATTCTCCACATGGGATTATCTTAACTTGTATTGTAGAGGTTAAGTTTGCTTTTCCGATATCTGTTGCTGCCAAACATGAAGGCTGTACATAATATAGCATGCCAACCATCTTTCTGGATGTGTGGAGCATGTGGTAAGCGGGTGTCTCTTGAGTCATAAAGTCATGGGTTCAAATCCCAACAGACAGACACAGTGCTGTTCTTGAAATGGACCTGTGTTACGCAGTTGCTGATGCCTTAATAAAGAACGAATCTGGACCAGAAAAAATAAGTCTGAAAAGTAAGAGTAAAATTTTCTGAGCAAAAAAGGAAAAAAGAAAGAAAAAGAAATCTTGATTGAGATAGGGTGAAAATAAAGTAAGTTATGAAATTGTGAAGTTTTGCTAATTTTCACAAAGCAGTTCTTTAACAGTCAATATGAGTATGCAAATATTGATCTAATCACAACTTGCCATACAGTTTGTACATAAGATGTTGAAATTCCTAGTTTGTTTGAATGTCAATGCCATAGTCTCATATCTTTATATCTGACTGATCATTATTTTGAAGTTCATCAACTAGGAGCAACACTATATATTTTACACTTTCATACCAGAGAAGTGGAATTTATGACATTTTTTTTTATAACGCAATCAATGGAAATTGTGAGATGATGACATCAAGTCACTCATTTTACATTATATTCATATCAACTGTTTGAGAACTGTTTGGCAAAAATTAGCAAATCTTTTAAAAATTCATAGCTTCCTTAATTTTCAGTTCGATTTTGACCAAATTTTCACTGTTGTGCTTGTCATATTTTACTATTTCTTATGAGACAACTTTTATCTGGACTGGAATTCCCTTTTCACATGTTCCATACTGAATTCTGAAATGCCCATTGACTTCATTCGCAGGCCACCGGGTTCCTGTATGCGTACAGAATGGGTTAATTGTCATTGTGGAATAGGTCAGGTATGAATTCTTTTTCAGAGTTTTTCAAAAAATGGGAACAAAGGAAAAGAATTCTGGAAAAGGGAAAAGAATGATAATAAAAATGAAGAGAATTGTGAAAGTGCTGCTTGAAAGGTACTTAAAGAAGAAAACTCAATGATAAGAATATATATTTCTGAATGGGATAGTACAGTACTGGTTGAGGTGATAATTCAGCTTTTAACTTTTTGTAAGGTACTTTTAAAACCAATTATGAAATGTTTAAAATAATACAATTCTAAGAGGAATTCAATGTTTATTTGATGGAAATCGGTTTTGAAATGGCTGAGGTATCCAAAAACGAAGTAAAACAAAGCGATCCTAATAAAAGGTGGGTCTTACCTTTTATTAGGATTACGTTGTTTTGGATATCTTGGCTGTTTTAAAACTGATTTTCATTAAATAAACTTTGAAATCCTTATAGAAATTTATGCTTTTTATATTTCATATTAAGAGATTTCTCATTATCTTACAAAATAATAATCAAACACTTTAGAAACCTCAAGTCCCATCTGAACCGGAACTGTACCATTCCTTTAAGTTATGCATCATTTGTTTGTATTTTTATGCCTCCGCCACGAAGTGGTGCCGGAGGCATTATGTTTTTGGGTTGTCCGTCTGTACGTACGTACGTCCGTCCGCATTCGTTTACGCGATAACTTGAGTAATATTGACTGGAATTTTACCAAACTTGGTCAAAGTATAAAGTATGATGAGGCAATTACTTGATTAGATTTTTGGTGAAATCGGCTAAAGGCCAAGGTCAAAGGTCAAGGTCTGTTTACGTGATAACTCAAGACTGGATCAAGCAAATTTCACCAAACTTTGTCCGAGGATGATGTATGATGGGACAATTACTTGATTACTTTTTGAGTGGAATCGGACAGCGGTCAAAGGTCAAAGATCAAGGTCAAATCCTAAAATTTATCTGTTTACGTGATAACTCAAAACTGGATGAAGCAACTTTCACCAAACTTGGTCCAAGGATGAAGTATGATGGGGCAATTAGTTAAGTAGTTTTTTAGTGAAATTGGCAAGAGGTCAAAGGTCAAAAGGTCAAGGTCAAATGCTAAAAATATTGCTATTCCCCCCATATCTATGCAATGCCCAAAGGTATTTTCTTGAAACTTAGTGTAGACATGTACTACTGTGTAATGATTCTCCAGAGAGAGTTTCATGTCATAAGGTAAAAGGTCAAAGGTCAGGTGAAAATGTTACAATTTCACTTTTCTCGCAAATGGTTCAATGTATCTTCATGGAACTTGGTACATACTCATGCATTGACTGGCAGGGATTAGCTAGGGAATTTAGGGGTAATGGTTCAATAGTCAGGGTCAAAGGTCAAGGTCAAACTCTTAAAAATTACACTTTTTCTTCATACCTTGAAAATTATTCAATGCATAAACTTATATTAGGGTTGGTTAAAAGTTAAGTAAAAATCCTCAATTCCCCAAATACTTGTACATGTACCTGTGCTCTTTATAGACAATTAAAGCAAACCTAGTTCAAGGAAAGTGAACATTCAAGACATTTCTGACAAACCTGTCATTTTAGTGTTTTGCCAGTTATGTGAAACTGTCATCACACATTGTGAAGACATTTTACTATACACCTATTGGACGAATCATGCATTATGGCGGAGGCATACCAGTCGCCATAGCGACACTTCTAGTTTGTTTATAATTTGTGTCATTGCATCATCTTTATACTGGTACAAATGATCTCTGATATATGTCCATCTTTTAATGCAATAATCTGCTGTATTTCTGCCAGACAAGAAAGATAATAATTCAAGAAAGATATCTCATTAAATCAAAATTAGCCAAAATGCAGTGAATTTGGACCTATCAACGTCATGGATGAATGTACTTACCGCACTTCCAAAGAGAGTGCGCTTCTTCATGTGGATATGATATTATCAATAAGAAGTTTCAACCATTTTGTATTTTGCTTAAAGGACAAGTTCACTCTCTTATACATGTGAATTGAGTGAATGCATCAATATCAGTAGAACACATCATTGAAAGTTTGGGGAAAATCCGACAATCCGTTCAAAAGTTATGAATTTTTAAAGTATGTGCGCAGTCACTGCTGGAGGAGAAGACTACTACAGTGTATGATGTCACATGCGTACAACGATATCAGGAAAATAAAAAGAAAATTTCAAAAAACTTGACTTTTTTAATAAAGTGCACATTCTTTGACTTGTTGCTGACGTGTGTTCGGGGTAATATCATTCCCCCTGACTTCTGAAGGAGAGAAGTCAAGTGTTCTTTTGCTATTTGAGAAAAGTGAGAATATCTTGAATTTTCTTTATACTTTCTTTATATTTTTGTACTCATATGACATCACAAGCTGTGTAGTCTTCTCATCCAGCCGTGACTAAGCAGAAACTTCAAAAATTCATAACTTTTGAACCGATTGTCCGATTTTCCTCAAACTCTCACCAATGTGTTCTACTGATATTGCTGCATTCACTCAATCCACATGTCTATAAAGGTGAACTTGTCCATTAAGGATTGATGTGAGAGGAGTCAAAGGGAAACAAGGTGTGCTGCAGAGATAATGTGATGTATCAAAAAATGCAAATTCATTCTGAGAAACAATGTGATGCAAAATGCAAAATGTCTTCCAGTAATGTGTAACAGTAGCTTTGAAAAGTGTCAAAAATATTATTTAAGTCATTATTACTAGGATATGAACAAGATTAAGTACAGGCTTATCGAAACCCAAGAATAGATGAATTCAGACACAAAACCAGAATAAAATATTAAAGACAGAGTCCATCCTAATATCTTAATGTTGCTTTGTCTGCACACAGAAAAGTCAGAGAAGTAGTTCAGTGAAAATTTGCTGGAAACATCAGACACACAAAAAAAGGTTATGAGCTGATAAAGTTTACAGAGTAATTTAATACAAATTGGCAAAAGAAATTGTCAAAACCTGTTGGGGTGTGCTAATGAGCCTATTGCTTTCTGCCCATCTAAAAACAGGATAGTCAAGTTGTTGTTTGTTTGAATATGAGATCACAATTTTGATTGTATATTTCATTGTGATTCGATTATATGATTCTGTAAGATCCAAGGTGAAGATTTGTCCAAAGATAATTGAATTTGTGGACTGTCCAAAATTTGAAGCTCATTTTTGTACATGATTGAAAATACTGTGATCGATAATCTCTTACAGTTGTTGTATTGAGAGCATTTTTTTTTTAAAAACCATATCACTCATTCAATATCTTGATCTAGTCTGAGATGCCAAGGAAAGCTGCATGCACTGTTACAGGATGTATTATTTTTCTTGGGGGGTGGGGTGGGGGGGGGGGGGAGGATAGAAAGCCAGTGTAAACTGTGCTGGGATTATCAGGTGAAGTGCTAATTCCCTTGGTATTCCTTGTATGTGCTTTGCTCTAGTGAACACTGAATCGGATTAGACTCCATGAATGTGACAATTCTAGTTAGTTTGCACCCTTGTGGTGATCTTTTTCCTTGTCCGACTTTGGAATTCTGTCAATATGTGACCATGCACCTCAAAACGAACATAAAGTCGCACACACTGATTTTGCATGAGGACTGAAAATAAGTGAAATGGGTCAACCTAGCCGAACTTGACTTTTTCATATTTTCTGAAAGAGCGGGTCTTCTTTTACATTATGTTAAAATTTGGTATCGTAAAACGGGCAGGAAAGTGTGTTTTTTAGCAGTTTATCTCGAACATTTTTGGTAGAATAGTGCGATTAGGTGTGTCTTTAGAATCCCTTTTTCATTTCTGAAAAACCTTGTCCACACTCTTCACTTTCAACTCTAATAACTTTTGAAAAGATAGTGCTACTGCTTTGAAAGTTGGCATTAATTATGGACAGAATGTGTTAATGAAGCATGCTTAATTTCAGTTTAATCTGATAATCCCTTCACTGTTATTACTCTGGTGGTTTACTTCCTGTTTTTTGTCCCATTCATCGCACAGCCAGCACGGTTTGGTAAAGATTAAGCGCTTGAATAGACACTGTACTTCGGAGCCTCTTTTCTCAGTTCACACTTTTCCTGAGTTTGTGCTTTCTTTCCGCTATTTAGATAGGTTAGGAGAGTCCATTTGATTTGAGTTATACATCATTTTAAAGCTTAAAGTCTGCTTTTTCAGAATATGGTCTTAACTAAAAATTCATGTCTGGCGACCTTTTCTTTGTTTTGAGGTGCAGCGTCACATATGTGCATTATGAAGATGAGGAAGTTTGTTTTTCTTTTTTTACTGTTCAGATAGGCTAGATATTGGTAGGACGAGCTTGAAATTTATGCCTTCATCGTTCTCTGATCTGTGCTTCAGATGCAGACTGGAAAAAGTTGCTGGAGTTCATAGAAGTTAGAGAAGAGAATGTTTGCTGACATGGTGCTTCTGAAAATCAGAAATGAATACAAAATAGGAAAGAGTAACCGCCCTGCTAGTTCGCAGGCAGTCTGGAAGCTGTTCGATGAATAGTCAAACACTGTGTGGACAAATTTGCTTGCGCAAAAAAAAAAAAATAATCTTCAGATTCATCTTTTGTTGCTATACCAGACTCCTGGCTTCTTACAATGCAGCCAGACTGTAAGCTTGGCACAGAGTGTTCTCGGAAGAAGCATTCAGAATACAAATTCATATACATGCTTACAAATGTAAATGTTCATGACATACATTTGTTTGGTGCCCACTCCCCCCTCCCTAAAAAAAGAATTGTGTCCAGCTTCCGTGATTTGTCAACCTGGCAAGAACCTTTAATAGCATTTCTACTTGCCCAATATTTGTGCTTGGTTGCCCAAGGAAAGCAGTAATGTGAAGTCATACAGTGTAGTACCTTGAATTAGAATGTCTTAATTGTTTTCTACTTGGATTTGTTCAACCATCCAGTACTGTAATAGTTCCCCGCAAGTGATTAAACCATGTGGAATGTTGGCGGATGCAATTGACAATAGTACTTTCCGAGGTTCTGTCATCAGATCTAATACGGTGAGACCATCAGCAGTCAATAGCATCCTACAAAGAAAAGCATTCGATGAGATAATTTTCAAGAATGTTATATTTCCCCCCCCCCCCCCCCCCCCTTTGGATGTTGAATGGAAACACCACAGTATCTAGACAGCTGTACTCTGATCGCTTGTGTATTTGTATAAATTTGCACTTGCATTTCCAGGTAAAAAGTATTAAAAATGCAGTCGGAGAAGACAGAAATCAGTGAGGAAAATGAGCCATAAGAAGTATTTGTTGTACTCTAGAGGGTAATTCACCAATATCACGTAATTATGATCATATTTTGTTGCAGTCTTCACTTGGGTATTTGGAAGGCCTAAGTGTATATCTGATAGAACACCAAGAAATGAGGGAAAGTTTGACTTTTCTCCAATAGTCTGAAAAACAGACATCTTTTTATCAGAATCCATGCAAAGATGAGGTTTGTCATAATACAGGCTATAGAGCATAATGAAATTGAGAATATGTCCTTGTGAGGGGAAAGAAGTCTTATAGTGCTTAGTCCCACATATAGCTATTCAAATAAAATGAGGAAATACCTCACATACGGTATTGAAAAGATTTGTCTTGTAAATATCTACTTCCTGGAAAGTAAGCTATTTTAAACTTGCATTGTACATTTTACCAAGAATCTGCATAGTTTCTCATCCTGAACTAGGTTGCAATTTTTTTTCTCATTGTCACCCTTTCTTGCATTTCATCAAAGGAGTATTTACTCTATGGAAAACTCATTGAATTGAGTATAAAATATCATATAGAAGTTTCAGATGACTGAAACAATTGAACAAATATCAGACTGCTGTGGCCTTCTTTGATTGCATTGAAACAAAAACCATGGCTGAGTAATCAACATATTTTTATATGTACAACTCTTTCATTTCCCAATGCAAGATAAGTAGCCTATAAAAGATGTGATTTTCTGGAATTTTCCAGAAGAAATTGACTCTTTCACAGATACGCAGATGTGTATGGACATTGGGTCTTGGCAGTCGGCGGGGATATGCATTGTGAACATTTTGTAAACTTCTTTTTCATAAGAAAATAAATTGTTCATGTTTGCTGTACATAGAACAATGTGAAGTACTACTCCTGGGACGTCACAATTATGTCAAACGATGTGGCACACAATTTGGCACAGTTCAAAGAATCTCTTGACTCTCAAACTACAAATCCTGAAAATGTGTAAAGACTATAATTTTAATTGTATGGGAGGTGCTGCATACTATCACAAGCAGTGGGGCTGAGCTGTAAAATGCAGCTGTGTGAATGATATTGCCAAACCTCCATCTAGGGTCTGGATTGAGTGAGGCACGAGACTACCCAGTGGGCTTCTCCCAAGACATATCAAAACACACTTTGCGTACTACCATGTGTGAAGTTCACTCCAGTCCCCTACCTTCCAATGCTGCTAAGGGAAGGAATAGGCATAGTGCGTACGGAGAGAGAGTGTTAAACCTTGCTTTAGCTTGGAAAAGCACTTACAGGCAGATGGGACTGTAGTTTTTTTGTGGGTTTTTCACCACTGAATTGAACATCACCTATGCAATAAAAGGATTTGCGTGTCAAATCTTGGAAACTATGCCAGCAAGGAACAGAGAGAGATATAGCATTGACAGGTGAATGGAGAGGAAAATTAGAAGGGGCAGAGATTCGTTTGGTTAAGTTTTGTGTGTGTTGTTGTTTTGGCGCATCTTCAGAAGACAGTTTGCCGTGTAGGGGATGCCCCCTGGAACACGTCAGTTTTAGTGCCCATCTCCCATCCGGTGGAAGTGAAGGAGCGAATTGTGACTGCTGTATAAAAAAGTTTGCACCACCAGCAACGCCGGCGATAGAACAACAGCGGTACTGAGAACTCACACGGATGCAGTGCTTGATGTATGATATTCTTATGTCACTGATAAGAGCGAGGAACTCTCTACTCCGTGCTGAGGGCATGACATACCCATGTACCAGCACTCTCCTGTGAACTTGCTCCACATTGCAGAATGGATTAGCAGGGGGACGATAATAAGCAACACATCACGCATGCCTGGGCCATAAAAAGGATCGAGCTGAATGAAAACAACTTGGTGCTTTAGGGGGAAAACAATCATCACAAGATTCTTTTGGTACGCGAGTAGAGTAGAACGTGTCGTGGTACCGGCCGGGCTGTGGTGACAGAGAGAGACAGCGACAGAGGGGGAGAGAGGAGGAGAGAGAACACTGCAGGAAGGGCCTGGCGTGTGGACAAGGTAATCAATCCGAGGGAACAGCGTCTGTCGCGGCTGAACTCTTTATGGAACAATTTGGACTGTTTGATGTGATCGTTCTCAAAGCCACAGAGAGAGAGAGAGAGCTGAAGAGAGGGACAGAAGTGGGGAGAGTCTTGTGGTTGGAGTAAGGGGAAAATGTCAACTGGAATATCATTGATATGACTCACTGAGTGGAATATCACTTTGTGGGAGAATCAGGAGTGAGTGGATATCCTAACATATATCTCCAATCATAGCAGTGTAGTTTTGTTGTGTTTTTTTTTTTTTTTTGTTATTTCTCCAGAGGAGATGCAGCTTACGGATATTGCACCATCGACCTTACTGGCAGGGATTTTTATGTTGAGATGCTGCCGTACCGGCAACCAATTTTTCAACTGTGGTAAAGCGCTGCGTGCAGTATGAACCGTCCAAATCGCCGTGAATTGGAATGGAGTGCGGAAGTAGCCAGTGTGGGCTTCGGACTGAGCGTGCAACGCGTGTCTGGAAGAAATTTGATTTGATTCAAGCCGCATTGAGGACAAGCCATTGGATGTGTTTGGGTGCCGACAGTGCAAAAGTAGACGATATATACGCAGTTCGTAAAAGTTGATGTGTAGGTCAAACTGTCTATCGGCGTAGTCTGCCTTGTGAAGCTGAATGCATGTTGAGACCAGCTGGAATACTTTTTGATATCAATCCATGTGATCACATCTTATGATGTCCATCATTTCTCTGCAGTTATTTCTTTAACACTTTGATGGCTCCCAGAGCTGTAACAGAAAATGATGACTATAAAGTTTGATGGAGAAAAGTGACCATTTATGAACATACCAGGAGTGTCTGCAATAGGAGCTACTATTGTCCCATTGCGACCATATATGTATGATAACAAAAAGTGTTTAGACTTGTCTTCTAATGTGTAGCAGAGCGTAGTTGATTGAGAGTCTAGACAGCCGTTCACCATATCCCCCTTTTCCGCCTTTCTGGACTTCTCAAAGACAATGACATGAGTTCTGCTGTTTCCTAAACAATAGGTTCTTTGCCCCCTGGCTATGCCTCAACCAAATGTTAAGTCTTCCTTCTAAGCCAAAGTGCTTCAGGCTTTTTAAAGGGGGTAATCAGACGTGACTTAGCCAGAGGAAGGAGTGCATGTGTGGTAGAATGCAGAAATGTCGCCCACCTTTGCAGCCTGCCAGCTACAAGCTCGTTGCGACCCGCATCACCGTCTATTCCAGTGTGCACGTCGACCAGCGGCAGGTGCGCGCCGTCCACAATTGCTTCCTCGGGTGCCCGTTCAGTCCGGAGTATGGCCGCGACTGCCCGTCAAAGGGGGGTGGTGGCACGGGGAGGACGCGGCTCCAGGACCGAGTGCTCGCCGAGGCGGCGTTCATCTGCCACGCCATTCACTACGGTTTCTGCACTGTGGTGGCCGTCCCACCGGGTGTTGTCCCAAAAGGTGACGAAGACATCAACGAAAAGCGGAGGAGCAACGAACTCTTGCGGTACGTGGAAGATCCGCCAACGCCTTCTCCAACACCGACACCAACACCGACACCGACACCAGTATCACAAGTACCTCAGCCGATAACCCGCAGCTACCCGGACTTGGCGATAAAGGCTGGACCCGCCAAGGCCGAGATTAAAATCGTGAACTTCCCCGAACTTGCCCTCAGCAACAACTTGCCTGACCTTGTGACTAGCAATGACTTGTCCGATGTAGAGAGGAAAAAGTCTGCTGCAATCGCTGCAGCGGGCGATTTAGCCAATAACAATGTCGTCCACATCGACGCACCAAAGAAACTTGTGAACACCAGCGAGGCAACAACGGCCAAGGCTAATCCTCATCACTCTCAGGATCTAGCCAAGGTGAAACCCAAGGTAACCTCAACCTCTCTTATGGCTATAAGATGCATTGCTCCACACAAACCTTTTTCTGTGGTGGCCCTGGTGGCCCATTTTGGCCACTAAAACTTTTGAACTTGATATTTTGGTGGCCCCAAAAAAGAAATGTATTAGTGCGAAATAAAATGATGCATGACAATCGATTGGGCTTTTAGTTAAGACCAATTGGGCCACTGAAAGGTACCCTTTTTGGAAATTTGGTGGCCCAACATTGATTTTTAGTGGCCCCAGGCCACTGGGCCACCGTCAATGTTGAGCCCTGTTTTGAGCCCTGTGGTATGGATTGTGAACCCATTGGCCTGGAAAAAATTGAAAACTCAGGGTAATACTACAATGCTACAATTGACTTTAAGTCTGTTAAAAATCATCCTGAGTTTTTCTCAGGTTATAAGTTATTAAAGCGACAGGCCCCTGGTTTACAGTGTGTCACACTGTGGGGAAGTAGTGTATTAGTATTTGAGAGCTAAAGGGTTAAACAGGCTCTGAAGTGGTAAGATGATTACCTATGCAGTCTCTATGTAGGCCGGTCCTCTTTGGGAAATATTGCAATGTTAAGATATTGCATGTTTGACTTTTGCATTCACGCCACTGTGAAAGTTTATGATGTTATGATGCTTGAGAAATATAGTGATTTCTCACCAATGTAATTGCGCAGGTGCTGCACAACCCAGAACTATGTCGTTGACAATTATATAACCTGGCCAGCTAGGTGTGCATTTGTCATGTGGGTGGTTGAGGGATATGGGATTAGATGTTGCATGACAGAAATCTATAAAAGTTACATGGATTTCAAAAACAGAACGTTTTCCCAAAGCATGACAATGTTGGTGTCTCATGATAATGTCGCACACAGGGGGTTTATACCATGGCACATAAAGAGTTTAAAAGAATATATCGATGTCATGCCACCAATACATGCACAAGCATGTCTGGGTGAACACTTAAGCACAAATTAATTCAGAAATGTACGAGCGTAGACACATGCTCCCTTTCCCTAAATTGCGATGATTACATTTCTCTCTATAAAGTAAAGCTCTCGATGAAAGAACGAATTGTTGCAAAGGGAACAGCCATTAATGCTGCTAATAGAAAGCTCATTAGTGTTGTGATTGAATTTCTCCCAGTGGCTGGGATAGCATAGAACCCAGTTGCCCAGTTAAACTAATAGCCGGATTCACACGCAGGAATAATCGGTGTTTGCATCGCGATGTGAAAATCGATTAATATGGCTCTGTTTTCACAATGCAAAAAATCTCAACAACAACATAACCAAAACAAAACATGACATTTGAAAAGAAAGGACTGGGTGCAAATGACGCACTGTCAATCTCCAGACTGTGCATGACTAAACGATATGACCTAGTGTAGCAAGTTGCATTATGGGATTGATAAAAGACTTGATAGTTTCTTTATGTACCATTCACACACGCCACATAGGACAAATTATCGCGAGAGTTTAAAAAAAAATCAAGCTTGACAAATTTTTACATTGTGATGTATACTGGAGGAATTAACAATTTTCTTCTTTTTTTTGTACATACACAAGTTTATGCATCTTGTTGCAAAAATTAATTATCCCAAACTGTTAATTTCGGTTTTGTGTGTGAATGTGACAAATGTCACAAGGAGCTCACGAACTCTTGAACTTGACATATAGTTAGTGCTCTTGCTCATTAGGCTCCCCCACATCCGTAGCTCACTCATACTTCATCAGAAGCCAATTAAGAGGCCACCATGTCAAGCTGTATTAATTTCAAAGAACTAGTCTAGATGCTTTTATTTCAAGGGACACTTGCAAGCTTTTAGGGAATCTCAGTTGACATGCCAGGAGGTTTTGCTTTCCGTTTTTGAAACAATTGAAAAGGTAGCGGTGATTGTCCTTGTGATTACCATTTGCGCCAATCTGCGCATAGTTGCGATGCAATTCTGTGGTGTCAGTATTAGGGGTTAATGTCTGCGTGTTTGTGAACTTTACACCAGAAATGCCTGTCATTAGTCGTGTAAGTTTATGCCATTTAGGGCTTTGCAAAATAAATGCCTCCTACTATGGACAGGTGTTCTGTGAATGCTGATCTTAAAGGAAACCCAATCCCAAAGAGAAATGTGGATTGAGTGAAAGCAGAAACATTAGTAGAACATATCAGTGAAAGTTTGAGGAAAATAGGAGAATAGATGCATGAATTTATGATGTTATGAATTTTTAAAGTTTTGGTGTTGGAACTGCTGGATGAGGAGACTACTAGAGGTTATGAAGTATGTGTGGACAACAATATAAAGAAAATACAAAGGGAATTCCACAGAAATTCACTTTTCTAGCATAATGAAAGACCGTGTTGACTAACCGCTTTAAGAAAGCAGGGGGTAAATGGAATGTGTAATTTTCATGAAAAATGAATTATTGTGGAATCCCCTTTAGATTTTCTTTATATTGTTGTACACACAATCATGACACCATAACCTCTAGAGGTCTTCTCATCCAGTGGTTCCAACACCAAAACTTTAAAAATTCATAACTTTTGCATCAATTGTCCGATTTTCATCAAACTTTCACTGATATGTTCTACTAATGTTGCTGCTTTCATTCAATCCACATTTCTCTTTGGGTTTGGGTTTCCTTTAAGTATGCAGCAAATTTATTCAGCATCTTTGATAAACTTGAGGATATCTTTTTTTTTTTCATGGTGATTGTGTGATTTCACCTTTAAGAGTTAAAAGCATCAACAACAGCTATAATGCTCTCATATATTGTGCTAAAGTGGCACTCCTTATATGATACTTTCACCAATATTGGACATGCAATTTGCTGGCCAATAACTCTTACTTCCCTGTGGACAAAAATGGAGCTAGTTCATCATATGATATTCATCATTCTCTCTCTCTCTCTCTCTCTCTCTCTCTCTCTCTCTCTCTCTCTCCTGCTGTATCTTTCTCTTTCACTGCCTGTATGTCTGTCTGTCATTTTTGTCTGTCTGTCCCTCTATTTGTCTCTCCCCTCTCCTATCTCTTGGAGGGAGGGGATACGTACGCATGGCTTTATTGAAAAGCATGACACACCATGAGTTTGCTGTGTGGCTCATGTGCATGGAATGTTATATCAGCCTTTTTTTCCACGAACATGCACAAGGTACTTGAGAAATTTATTATACACGTTCATGGAAAAAAGGCGGATATGCTCTTTTGTTGTATAGCTATGTGGGATAAGTTTCTTCTCACACTGCCACTAGACTTATAGAATTATCATTCAAAGTATTGCTACAAATATCATTGTTATTATCATCATTAATATCATCATCATCATTTTCACTGATTGTATAAACAGGCATCGGCGTGATTTGAGCACTGCAAGATGTAGCATTGAGTATACGTGATTAAAGGGAACGCAGACCCAAAGAACAATGTGGATTGAGTAAAAACAGCAACATTAATAGAACATATCAGTGAAAGTTTGAGGAAAATCGGACAATCGATGCAAAAGTTATGAATTTTCAAAGTTTGGTGTTGGAACCGCTGGATGAGGAGACTACTAGAGGTTATGACGTATGAGTGGACCACAATATAAAGAAAATATAAAGAAAATTCCACAAAAATTCATTTTTCATGAAAATTACAAATTCCATCAACTTGATACTGACATATGTTAAGGGTAGCAATTATTCCCCCTGCTTTCTGAAAGAGGTTAGTCATGTGCTCTTTCATAATGCTAGAAAAGTGGATTTTTGTTGAATTTTCTTTATATTTTCTTTGTATTGTTGTCCACTCATACGTCATAACCTCTAGTAGTCTCCTCATCCAGCGGTTCAAACACCAAAATTTTAAAAATTCATAACTTTTGCATCGATTGTCCGATTTTCCTCAAACTTTCACTGATGTGTTCTACTAATGTTGCTGCTTTCACTCAATCCACATTGCTCTTTGGGTTTACGTTCCCTTTAATGGTTGTTTTTTTTTTTTTGTATACCAGGTGATATTTACTGTATGTGCTCTTAGTCCTACAAATGTCAGAGGAAAGAGTCTGCTCATGTTGGAGATTTCGTCTCATCCGTGAGGATCAAAGGATGCTGTTATCACCAATGCAAGATGAACGAGATTAGTATTTAATCCCCACCACATAATCCTGCATTCAGAGACCATATAGGAGGTTCTTGAGCCCTTGAGTTTGCAAAATATTTTACCCAGTCTTACACGAGGAAATCTAGGCCCATTGCACCTTTGAGTGAATATTGACACATGGTACATTTCAAAGTACATGTTTAAGTATCAATCTGAGTTTAATCCTGCCCCATATCAATGTTAACTTTTGTAAGTGAAGTGAAGTGAGGTGAGACCTTTAGAGCTATGTTAGATGGGACATAGAATGAGAAAAATGTAAAATGTTAAAGTTTCACATTGATAACAGTAATTCCATTTCCTAATTTGGAGATAGAGGGTGATGATGTCATGATCTCACAGCTCCCTCATGGGTCCTGTTCATAAATTTTCTCTATTTTTTTAAACATTAGATTGATAAAGATTAGTTGTCTACCATGACTGTTAAAGGCATAATTTACCATTTGCAGATGAAACAAAAACCCAGCATTAGTGCTTCAAAATAGTTCTAAAATGTGAGTTAGGGATAGAAACAACCATCGTAACAATTTGAACCAGTATAATCTATGTTAAGTATTGTTAACTATACAAAATGTGAACAATAGTTATGATAAAAATGTTTCCAGACTAACCCTTCTACAGTTATGGTTTAATGAGAAAAATAGTGATATCTCCTTATATTTTAGGCTTTATTGCAAAAATTTTATATAGTAGGATGTTTTGTGATACAACTGTTTACTGACCTACATATCTTTATGCATCAAAAGTGATATCTTGAACAGGTTTTAAATCGCTGCTCCCAAAGGTAAACATGGCCTTTAAGAGGAAAAGGGGGGGGGGGGGAGGGGGGGGGGGAGGCTTTTCACCTGACCATGGGTACCAAAGGATAATGTCTGCCAATGCCATGCCAATGCCTTTGACCGATTTTGATGTCATTTTACCCATTTAGACAGTTCATGAAATATATTTCCGAAATGTTTACCATTACAAAGTGCTAGACTGATGTTTACGCATGCAGTATTTGCCCCGACAGCGATTATTTGTTCAGAAATTCCCACAATGCATACATCACACATGAGTGATTCTAATCAGCTAGCTACGTTTTTTTTTCCTGTTTTTTGGCATTGGAATGAAAATATGTTGCACAATATTTTGCAAATAATTGCTGTGTGGTGTTGGCCGTGAGGCATAGTTTTGTAGCATAGCCCTGGGAACATATCTTTTTGTGTGGATTATCAAGGGCTAGATCTGTCAACTGTCATTTGTACTTCGAGAAAATTCTAGAAGTATATTATTTTGCCTGAAAGCAGCAGTGTACAGTACCTGTTATGACTATCAATTCACATGTGTAGCAACATGTGTGTGTGTATTATGCAAGCATGTGCACATATATTGTGTATCAATTCATGCATCTAGTCTGTGCATTTAAAGGTACAGTGAGCAGTGATTATATGCATTGCAGTTTGTGTACTAGGGGAATGTTTTATGCATCCCAGCTTTATGCCACGTTCTGTTTTTCTCTTATTTTCTCTCTCTCTTTCTCTCTCCCTCCGTTCCTTCTCTTTCCCCATCTCTCTGTTTCTATCTATGTCTCCCATTCTCTCTCGTCCTCTCTCCTTACAGTCAAATTGAATTGAGTGGAATACCAATAGAGGGAGAAATGAGGATGGATGCAGATTCTTCGTCCTCCCCCTCTCTTTGTTTTTTTTTTTTTCTGCATCTCTTCCTGAAATTAGTCTTTGCACTGCATCTGTTCCAGACCCTTTGCATTTATATTCCATCCATACACTTTGCAAATTATCACTGGTAGAAAACAAAGCCCTGCAAGTGATGACTTCTAATTCCAAAGCAGTGTAAAAACAAAAAACAAACACCAACAAACAAACAACAAAAATACAGCAATCACTGTCGATCTATGAAGAGCCACCAAAAAAAAAAAAAAATTAAAAATATATATATATTGGATAGCAAAGTTTAGATCCAATTTTTCTGTATCAACCCAAGCACTTGAGTAAAATCAGTGAAAGTTATGTAATGTGGGATGTACTCAATAGAGTAGACATATTCTTCATCTTTCATAGAAATATTGTTGGTCCATAGTTATACGGTATTCTGTCCAGGATGTAATGATGCATTTTTGAAACGTCTGTGCTCATTATGTAAACATAATTAACCCTGTAGAATAGATTCTTGACATTGCCCTAGACATTCTCTTGCCAAAAACATTAAAATTGCTGTGGTTATCATCACTATTCCACATAGTACGTTCAAACAGGGTTTTTGGTATAGACTATCTGTGCATCTTTTCATTTCCTTAGTTTAGTCTTGGAGCCACAGGAGCACTTTCAGATCTCAGGTGGTACACAAATCTTCTCAGCATTTTGTCATTTGAAATTGAAAAAAAAGAGAATGACTGTAAATTATTCTTCAAATATGTATTTTTTACTTTAATAATATCCAAACAAAGATGGCTTTTAACGGTGTAGGGATCGTAGCTGTTATTTTTTTATTTTATTTTATAATTGTTTTTCTTAGCCAAGACATGGTTCTTTTTAAATTAGGAGTTTGCCTGATAAGTGATATTATGCAGCAGAGGCAAACTCCGCCACTCTATAATGCATTCAAATTGAGAGATCCTTAACCCGTTGAGGACGGTTTGATTTTGCTACAACACGCATTTCCCATAGACGCTTGCCCGAGTATACTCGGGACTCATCCTCAGCGGGTTAAAATAAAAAGAGGAAAAAAAAAACTGTGAAAATACCTGGAGACTAATGATTAAGTTGTGGTACAATCCATTACTCTATAAAGCACTGTGGAACCAATTTAAATGTACAATTAACATATCATTATTGTCTCATCCCATTGTGTATGTGTGTGTATGTGTCTGTATACATGTGATATTGCATATTCATATGTGTACACACTGACCTTACCTTCTTCCAGTAAATTACTGCCAGAGGGTTGACTTAATTCCCCAAATTATGAACTTGTTGCCAAGATACGAATGGTTGTCACGGCTTCCTGTTTTCGATCCAAAGTTTCCTGAAAGACGGCCACTCTGAAATATGAGCATCAGTCCTGCAAATTCATTGCGAGTCTCGTGCAAGAGCAGAAATACAAAACATTGTGTAAAGTAAAACTCAGTATTGATGTTAAAGGGTGTGTACAGTTCTGGTCGAGGTGAAGATTTAGCTTTTAACGTTTTGTGAGATATTCAGAAACCACTCTATGAGATGTCAAAGAGCATGCAGTTCTATGGGGTATCAAAAGTTTAATTGATGAAAACCGGTTTTGAAATGGCTGAGATATCCAAAAACATGGTGAAACAAAGAGATCTTAATAAAGTTGTGGCATGTCGCCTTTTATTGTTAGCACTTTTTGGGATATCTCAGCCATTTGAAAACCAATTTTTATCAAATAAACATTAAATCCTTCTTAAAATTACATGCTCTTTCATATTTCATAAGAGGCTTTTCATTATCTAACTTAGGAATGTTCAAAACATGAATCCCTACCTCAACCAGCACTGTACAGTCCCTTTAACCACCTTTGCGTGATGTAGACAATTTAAGGAAAAAGGACAATACCACTACATAGATAAAAGGGGAACAGAGACTTTAGAAGCAAAATATCTCTTGATCATGTCCTGTAGTTCACTAGAGATTTTCTCAATGTACATTAACCCGTTGAGGACGGTATGATTTTGCTATGACATGCATTTCCCATTGACACTTGCCCGAATATACACAGGACTCGTCCTCAACGGGTTAAGAAAATCTCTGGTGATTTAAATGAAATTGTTTCATTACATTGAATGTGCTCCTTTTATCAAACTCAACTTGAATCGCAGCATCAGTTTTCCCTTTAAAATGCTTCAGGCTCAAAATCTAAGGATTTTTGTGTAGAGTCTGAGGAATCAAAGAGCATTAAATAGCAGAAGGTGCAGACCGAAATTGTCTGATTATCAAGATATATATTTTGCATTACTGGCTTATAGGTCAGCATGACTGTGCCAGGGTGGTGATTGGCATTTTGCAGTCGACGGATGAGTTCGACGCAATCCTGCGTAATTTCTGTCTCAAGACGTGGGAGCCCATGGTCTAGACAGATTTGAAATCGCTCGGTCATGTTCCGTGGGGACCTCTCCCTGGAACAATTATTGCTGTTACCAGACATACCTCTCAATTTTTTTTTTTTTTTTTTTGCGCTGTCATGCAGAGTTGCTTCAGGGATTAGAGCGACATATTTTCAATAGTTCAACATTGCCTCCATTTCACATCTGTACTTTTGTTGGTGTTTTTTTCTCTCCTCCAATTTTTGTTGGGTTGTTTCCTCTCTTGGACATCTCTCTGTGAGCCAGCCAAATTTGATTTGAACAGTTAAATCAGTTCATCTATTCCTTCAATTAGATTAAATTTACCTTCATAATTTTCAGCATGGCAACATGATATGAAATTGTATCAATGGGAAACATGGGCAAAGGAGTTGATAGCAAAATCTGTAGAACGTATCTAATGTGTTCATATTTTGTACTAGGGTCACTATGCCTTCCTCAATATTTTCATTACCATTTATGTCATACCATGTTATTCTGTGAGTGTGGCATAACTTTAGTGATTACCTGATTAATAAATGAGCTTCTCCTTTTGTACGTTAACCCCCTCATACCAGTTTCAGCATACAGTCTACAAGTACTGTACATACATGTATGAAAATAAAAGCACACTAAAGTTTGTGCTTGTTATATGTAGCACCATTTTATGTTTTGATTTAACAAAAACAAAAAGACTTAAATTTCATCTTTCCCTTCCTAACAGTAACAGTGCAAAAAATCAGTCTTGCAAAAATGTCCACTTTTACAGTATACAGTATCATTTGTACAGTGGTATACAGAACTTATCCCCCCCCCCCCCCCACCATATATTATCATGGACATAGTTGTGCATTAAATGTTTTATAACCCTTGGCAACCTCCATATCATTTCATTTCAGGCATAACAGTGTTTGGTTTCCATGTGTGATGAGCAAGACACATATCGTATGAATTTCACTCTGAGTAGAAATCCGTCTTTTTGATCAAACAAGTATTAAAATCCCTCAATATGTCGTATTTCCTGTGACAGCTATTCCAGGAGCAGCGAGAGGCCAGCAAGCGTCAAAACTCCACACAGGCAATAGTCAACGTTCCCCAGTTCTACTTTCCCTTCGGGAAGCCTGTGCCTAGTGAGGAGAATGAGGCAGTGCTGAAGAGGTTAACGGAGGTCTTCAAGACACTCCCAGACCAGAAGGCTGAGAGGGGAGACATGGACAAAATCACTCAGGTGAGCAGATAGTAATCAGGGGCGGATCCAGGAATTCCATAAAGGGGAGGCGCCGTTACAAAATTAAAGGGGGGCGGACCCCCCCCCCCTTAGTTTTTTCTTTTTATTTCTTTTGTTTTAACAAAAAATGAAGAGGGGGCGCGCACCCGATGTGCCCCTCTCTGGAGCCGCCACTGGTAATACAAGGTACATTCTGATGGCAGAAGGAGTAAGATTTGGATCGCGATTGGAATCACGATCGAAATCGCGATCGGAATCTTCATAAATAACCATTCAAATGAGGCGAAAATTTTGCTGAATAACTGCGATCGAAACATCAGTGTTTTTTTGTTAGGTGTTCACATGATGACCAAAATATTTCGCTAACTCACTCGAGTGGAATGCCCGTGATTTCAGCCTGACCCCCAGCCACTAGAGCTATCCAGCATGTAGCATGATTGTGTGTTTTGCATTCCTTCATGCATTGAAGGACATCGGAATGCACCTGACACATTGAGGGTCAGGTGCATTCTGATGGCAGAAGGAGTAGGATTTGGATCGCGATCGGAATCCCGATCGGAATCTTACTTTTTAAATAACCGTTCAAATGAGTCAAAAATTTTGCTGAATAACTGCAATAAAAACATCTTAGTGTCTTTTAGTAGGCTTTCATATGACGGCCAAAATATTTCATTTATTCGTTAGACTGAGACCCCGTGACCTCAACCTGATCCCAGCCACTAGAGCTACCCAGTGTGTAACACAGTCATATGTGTCACACGCATTCACGCATCGCAGCACACTGAACGCAGGCCCAGGCCTGGACACTTAAACACAAATGTCATTAGTGTGTATTGTATGCACTCACTACTGACCCCGATACCTAATCATTGGCTCTTTGCAGCAAAAAACAGACCGTACTATGGCCGCCCCAGTGAAAACAGCTGGTGCACTGTGAGCTTAAAAACATTTATGTTCAAATCACCGTTTTGGTGAGACACGGCGTGGAGTAATCATCCTGATTATTTGGGAAACATTGCAATTATGTGGGAAAATCGCACAAATAGAAAGATATGGATCGCGATCCGAATCGCGAACCGAGAGCGATACAAATCTTGAGATTTGCATTGTGATCCAAATCTTTTGATTTTCACCTGTATGAATGTAAAAATCTCACTAAGTTTTCCCATGAGCATTGCGATCCAAATCCCAAGAAATCTTGCAATTATTTTGAAAAAAATCATGATGATTTATATTTGATAATTTGAGAAAAAGCACAATATTTTTCACTGCTACGAGTGTGTTATTGCTGTAGCAAAAATTCTGTCGATTTAAATCCTGTCATTCAAAACATGCATGCTGGAACAGCACACAAACACTAGGGCAATGGTGACCATTTGGGCATATTTCGGCCATGCGCAGTTTGATCGACAAGTAATCACGATAGGCAATAAGCAGGATATTTCTGTCCATCAGAACAGGTGCAAAAAATCTTGGTATCTGGATTGCGATCGTTATCCCACTCTTTTGTCTGTGTGAATGTGTTTAGTGAGCACTACATCTTTGAGGATAGATGTTTGATTGTTTGTGGATTACTATTTTCATCAGCACGGGGGGGGGGGGGGGGGGGAAGACAACAAAGCAACAAAGAGTATTATTCTATGGGTTATGTGGACTTTTGTATTGAAATTAGTGAGCATATATATTCCTTTGAAGCTTCTGGGGAACCTGTTTTCACCCTCTTCTTGAAAGGACAGATACCTGTATACATTTATGCACATGGCGGTTTGTCAGAAGCGATATAGTTGCTCCCTGTCTTTCTACTTATTGACTGCATGCGAGCATTTCGCATCTTGACTGTTTTTTACGTTTACGAGCGAGTCCTTCATCCGAGGCTGGCACGCAGCGATTAATAGTGGCATTCTTTCACTTCTCGTTAGCGTTATTAAGCGCCAGCCAATGGGTCGTGGCGAAAAACAAGAGTTGATAAGTAGTTTCTTTCCAGTGGACAATTGTGGAGGTTTTTGCTTTTCTTTCCCCTCCCTACCTGGATAATATTCTACAGAGCTCTGCAGATTAACGGGTAATATCATCACAGAAGATGTAATGATGGCTGATCTGATTCTGTGTTCAGAGTGAAAAACACATGACATATCCATTTGTGTGTGTTTGTATGTATGTATGTATGTGTGTGTGTGTGTGTGTGTGTGTGTGTGCTTAAAAAGAGACTATCTATGAATTAAAGAGAACATATTAGAAGTCTGTTGAGATGATATCTTTGGGCTCAGATTAATTTCTCTCTCAAGGTAAGGAGGGCAAAGTGTTTATATGATACACATGATACTAATAGCTGAAAATTGTGAAAATGAAGGAAAATAATTCTACCTAGCTCCATAGGAAATTACATGAGTACTGTATACACTGAATATTTTGTGAGGTTTTTATTTTTGTGAATTTCCCGAGTCAGGTGCTCTTCACAAAATTAAAGACATGCAAACATTTTGACTCTGATCCCGATATGAGTGTGACTTACGTGCACACAATTCTCTGTTCAGTACAGGACCCCACAATCGCGAATTTAACCACGAAATTGGTAGGAAGTGGATTCGCGAAATTTTAGACTTGCTAAATATATGGCGTATACAGTAGTTGTTTCATAGGTCCATTATAAATGTTTTCTTCATATAACACATCTCTTCTGTTTCTCTCTGTCTTTTGTTCTTTCATGGTATCTCTCCCTCTCTATCTATCTATCTACCTCTGTCTCTCTGTCTATCTCTGTATCTTTATATATCTCTCCCTCTCTATCTATCTAGCTATCTACCTCTGTCTCTCTGTCTATCTCTGTATCTTTATATATCTCTCCCTCTCTATCTATCTAGCTATCTACCTCTGTCTCTCTGTCTATCTCTGTATCTTTATATATCGCTCCCTCTCTATCTATCTATCTATCTATCTACCGCTGTCTCTCTGTCTATCTCTGTATCTTTATATATCTCTCCCTCTCTATCTATCTATCTATATACCTCTGTCTTTCTGTCTATCTCTGTATCTTTATATATCTCTCCCTCTCTATCTATCTATCTATCTATCTACCGCTGTCTCTCTGTCTATCTCTGTATCTTTATATATCTCTCCCTCTCTATCTATCTGTCTATCTACTTCTGTCTCTCTGTCTGTCTCTGTATCTTTATATATCTCTCCCTCTCTATCTATCTATCTACCTCTGTCTCTCTGTCTATCTCTGTATCTTTATATACCTCTCCCTCTCTATCTATGTATCTACCTCTGTCTCTCTGTCTATCTCTGTATCTTTATATACCTCTCCCTCTCTATCTATCTATCTACCTCTGTCTCTCTGTCTATCTACCTCTGTCTCTCTGTCTATCTCTGTATCTTTATATATCTCTCCCTCTCTATCTATCTATCTACCTCTGTCTCTCTGTCTATCTCTGTATCTTTATGTATATATCTCTCTCTATCTATCTATTTACCTCTGTCTCTCTGTCTATCTCTGTATCTTTCTATTTCTATTTCTATCTCTCCCTCTCTTTCTTTCTCTATCTCACTCTCTCTCTATTTCTATCTCTCTCTTTCTATCTCTCTTCCTGTATCTATATCTATCTATCTCTCTCTGTCTCTCCATTTCTACTTCCATCTCTCTATTTCTCTTTCTCTGTGTGTCTCTTCCAGTTACTCTGCCTGTAGTTATGTGACACAAATAGTAATGCCATCATTCCTGTGGGATATTTATTGTGACAGAAACTACTTTGACCGCGTCTTCAAAACAGTGCGCCCGGTAGGCTCCATGCGTCACACGTGCGTCGTCTTGTCGACATACATCCGAGTCACTGTCGAGGTAGCTTGGGAAATATATAGATATGGTGCGATGAAATCTGCACTATCTGTTCTATTTTTGTTCTCACTGGGCCGAGGAGGTTAAGGGATACCAGTGGAAAGTTCACTTTGCGTATGCCATATGTTTTGCTAGTATATACTAGACAGAGAGGGACTTCAATATAAGACAATTTCATGAGTGGTGGAATTCACAATTCAGAGCCAAGTAGATGGAAGGAGAAAGGACTATGACTCTTTCTGAGAGAAAAGTTAAGTGATTTTCTGCCGTGGAGACAACATACAGCACATGTGTGTTACGGGAGCAATGTATTTTATGAGCTATTAATTTTGAAAAATTCAGTTGACTCGTAAAATGGTTAGAAATAAAACACTATGAAGGATATTGCATTTGCAGGATGGGTTGCTGCCAAAAAAAGCAGCCCATATGGTGATATTTTCAATATGTGCTACATTCTGTAAGATTCCCTGAGCATCCAGAGAAAATGATGAAAATATGGTGATAATGATGATAAGGATAGTGATGATTTTCAACAAATATTGCTTTATTTGGAGCCGTATTATTGTGTATTCTAATAACAATAATAATGATAATAATAATTATTATTGTAATAATAATAATATCAATAATAATAATAATAATAATGATAAATTAAATTATTATTGTTATTATTATTATTACTATCATTATTATTATTATTATTATTATTATCATTATTGTTATTATTGATAATATTTTCATCATTATCATTATCATTATTGTTATCATTAGACCAGAATAAGCATTGTTATAGTACTGATAATGGAAATAATGATAATGATAATACTAGCAGTATCAATTCTGATGTGGCTTTCGAGTATGACAATCACTATTATTGTATTGCTGTCATTGTTACTACTACCATGTAGTGCAGTCATCATTATTATCCCTAATCACTCCAGGTATCTTACAAATGCCTGAGGATAAAAGGATCCACCACATCAACAACATGTACCTGTATTCAGCACATTAGCCAATGTCATGCATCAAATGGCTTGATACATGTATGCATATCTGCTAGATTGCAAAACATCATGCGCAGCAATGTGCTTCGTGAGGTTCAAAGTCCTCCGGAGATTTTTACGACTGGGCAAATATCCGGAAAAGAGATAATGAATTGTTTGATCATCTCAAAAACACAACTACCCAATTCTCATGAGGCAATAATGACCCCTTCTGAAAATCATTAAATCTGGATTTATCAGTTATTGATCTACATTGTAGTGTTGAAGGGTGTGCCCAAATAGATAATGTGATGGCACCTGTATGACAAACAGTTTTGGAAATGTAGAGTTGGATCAGTTCAGATGTAGAATTTGACTAAATGGCAGATACAGTGTGTGTACATACAATTAAGCTATTTGGAATTGGTCTCTGTGTGTGTGTGTTTGGTGTGTATGTGTGTTTGTATGATAGACCTGCATGCTTCTCCCATACCCTCCCCTAAATTGCATTGGGTTGGTCAGTGCACTTAACTCCCTCCTCCTCCTCCTCCCCTCCTCCCCCCCCCCCCCCCCTCCCCCATTAGAGTGTTTAATTAAGAGGTGAATAATTATATTCCCTTCATAGGTCAACCTTAGCAGCTGATACTCCAGTGTCTGGAAATTACTAACTCTATCTTAAATATTGTATCTGAAGATCCAAAGGTGCATAGAATCACACATCACCTCACTGAAAAAGGCCATGATTGTATTATGAAGAATATGATTGTGTACAGTGTATGTATTTAATTGTTTGTTTAAGAGTCCACTTGCTAGTCTGTTGCCAAATGTGTTTTTCAAATGAAATTTGGTGAATTGATGTTAAGACATTGTAAAAGAAGGCTTGTGTGTTTGTAAGGGGAAGCTTACCCCAATAACATGGATAAAGAAAATACACATATCGGTCAAAAATATTATACTCAAATTGAGCCCATACATACTGAATCTAAGAATATATGAGTTTGGTTTATTGTGATAATCTCAATGCACCTGACAAACATGTTAATGTTAAAGTAGGTGTGATATCTTTTTGAGTCATACTTTTGTTTTCTTTGATGGAATTTGTATTCTGGGAACATCAGAAGGCAAATAAGCAATGTGTAATTTAAGCCCATAAACTAAGAATAATGACAAGGTATGTTAGATATTGATAGTAGCTTCACTGCTTTATCCCCCTCCCAAAAATATTAAGACCCATTGTATATATATATATATATATATATATATATATATATATATACATATATATATATATATATATATATTATATATATATATATATATATATATATATATATATATATATATATATATATATATATATAAATGTATAGGCCTATATGTATCAATATATATTCATAAAGTTCGAGTCTCCCTTTAAAACCTCCTGACCTTGTACCAGTGGAAGCTTGATTCAATCTCTTCCGAAGATGATCACAGATGTGCGATAATGGAAGGCGATGTGCGCAGCTGTGGTGGTGTTACAGGCCCATTCTCATCGCGGGAAATATCGCATCATTTATAATCGCGATGTTTGAACTTCCCACTTGCACTGCAATGAGAAAAATTGTAATTGCTTGAAAGTTAGAAACATTGCATGTTTTTGCTGCCGTTAGAATCTTCATGCGCCATGGGCTCAGCATTGTGTGGTTTGCAGTTTGCTACTATGGGTTTTACATAACTATGGCCTGGGCAGCTGGTTGCATGTTCCATGTGTGGCCGCAGGGCATAATCTTATTGTTAAGTTGAAATCACATGATAGCTGTCACCATTACTCTGCAGTGATTTTTTTTTTATCGCTATTAAATGTCACAGCAAATTCACGTGAAGTTCAAATGCTCATGCTGCAATCTGCAATATTTTTGGCAAAGTTTCAGTTCGCTTTGGGCACAGCTGCCCCGCAACTTTCACCCAGATGTTGACAAATTTTTTGGAATGTTGTGATTTTTCATCGGCAGTGTGAATTGTCCCTAACGTCTTCTCTTTCTGTTATAACACCGTCATAGATCTCCCCATCTCATTTCCTGCACCATCTTCCCCTTGGCTTGGCCCAGGCCGTCTGGCTGGTAATCAAGGCAAATTACTACCATTCTCTTTGGACAAGGCCATTTATCGGATGATCATCATCTGTGCCACCCAAAACCAGCACTCTCGTCTCTCTGTTCTATTTTTTCCTTCTTTTTTCTATTGCCAGCATTCTTGGCAGTGTACTGAGATTGCTTCAAGACTGAGGCCCGTTCCTCTTGCGGTGTTACCATAATCATGTATGTTCATATTCTTATGTTGAATTCAGTTCCTCCTGCCTTTAGCCAAGTAGGAATCGACCAGAAACAATTTCTTCAGTGTTAACGTGCAGATTTCCTGGGATGTGGTTAAAGGGATATTCACTGTTGTGTGAAGCCAAAATCTTTTTTTTTTTTTTTGATGCTATAAACTGTTGATATTAATAATAAGAAAAAATTCTTTTCCTTTGAATTGTGCGTTCAGTAGGTTCATATCTACCTCTGAAAAAAAGAAAAAAACACCAAACACCAATTTTCTTGAATGAGCAAAGAGAGAGAGAGAGAGTGAGAGAGAGTAATATGATTTTTCCTGAAAAAAAAAAATATATATATATATAAAACTTGAAGTCATGTGAAAGTCTAGTCGAAACCAAGGCTGTAGTTCTTTTTGTTCAATGCACCACCCTCTGGGACAATCACTCTCCCTTCCTTCCTCCTCCCCTCTCAACTTTTTTTTTCACCCCCATCTCAACACATCACTGCCATCTGCCTGTGCATTCAAGCCTGTAATTGGGACAAATTTGTGATGTGTCCCCCGGGGGGCTCCGGATACAGTTTTGTCCGAGGAGGATGTTCCGAGCCCGCTGCGTCACTTCTCGACGAAAAAACCGACAGACTGATGGAGTGACGTGTCTTGTCTCGAGTCACGTTTCTTGATTGATGATGCCGAGTTGTTCTGTCATGCTCCATTGATTCCCCCCAACTCACCACCGGTCTTCACCTGTGATGCAGGCTATGGAAGATGGAACAACATTCCCTCTCTCCATCCCCCCCCCCCATCTCTTCACCGGTCTTCACCTGTGTTGCAGGCAACGGAAGATGGAATATTTCCTCTCTCCATTCCCAACTCACCACCGGTCTTCACCTGTGATGCAGACATTAGAAGATGTAACGATATTCCCTTTCTCCATTCCCCCCAACTTACCACAGGTCTTCACTTGTCATGCAGGCGATGGAGAAGATGAAACAATTATTCCCCCTCTCTCTGTCCTCTTGAGCCACGTATAGTCACTAAATTCAGGTTTTATATGAGGTTTCATAAATATCAGGTTTTTATGCCTCCGCCACGAAGTGGTGCCGGAGGCATTGTGTTTTTGGGTTGTCCATCCTTCCGACCTTCCGTCCGTCCGTAATGAATTTTGTGGACATTGTAACTAAAAAACCTTTTGAGGTATCCTAATGGAACTTGGTAGGTATGTGTATTAGGGGCTGAAGTTGTGCATATCATATCAAGTTTTGGGTGCAGATGCCCAAGGTCAAAGATCATGGTCAAATGTTCAAAATTTTACTATTTCCCCCATATCTATGCAATGACTGAAGGTATTTGCTTGAAACTTTGTGTATACATGTACTACCCAATAAAGATTCTCTGGTGAGAGTTTTGGGTCATGAGGTCAAAGGTCAAGGGTCAAAGGTCCAGGGAAAATGTTAAAATTTCACTTTTTTCTCCATATCTCGGAAATCGTTCTAGGTATCTTCATGGAACATACTGCATATGCATGAAATGACTGGCAGTAATTATCCAGGGGATTTTGGGGTCATGGGGTCAAAGGTCAGTGGTAAAAGGTCAAGGTCAACTCTTCAAAATTTTACCTTTTCCCTCACATTTATGCAATTCCTGCAGGATTTTTTTTTAACTTGGTGTATACCTATGTATTACCCAATAGAGATTCTCTGGGAATTTTTTTTGCCAAAAAATGTCAAAGGTAAAAAGGTCAGAGATCAAGTGAAAAAGCTGAATTTGACCTCTTCCTCCATATCTCAGAAATGGCTTAACCCGTTGAGGACGAGTCCCAAGTATACTCGGGCAGGTGCCTATGGGAAGTGCGTGTTGTAGCAAAATCAAACCGTCCTCAATGGGTTAAGGTATCATCGTGAAACTTAGTACATATCTATGCATGTTCTGTCTGACAGTGATTCTCTTGGGATTTTTAGGGTCATAGGTCAAAGGTCAAGGGTCAAAGGTCAGGTTAAAGTGCTAGAAATGTATTATTTAAATACAAAAATTATATTTGTCTCTATATCTTGACAGTTTCTCAATGCATAAACTTATAAAATGGTCAAAAGTCAAATAAAAGTCCTCAAATCCCCAAACATATGCTCTCTCAGAAAATATAGCCATTCACCCAATTAAAACCTACTTCAAGGAAAGTGAACATTCAACACATTTGTGACAAACATGTCATTTTAATATTTTGTCATTTATGTGAAACTGTCATCACACATTGTCAAGATGTACTATAGACCTATTAGGAGAATCATGCTTTATGGCGGAGGCATACTAGTCGCCATAGCGACATTTCTAGTTTATATCTCTATTTCTCTGCATATATTTACATTTTTCTCTCTCCCTATTTTTCTTTCTATCTTTCTGTATCTGTCTGTCTATCTATGTGTACCCATCTATTCATCCAACTATATATCTACCATCTATTTGTTTCTATAGCACAGCCTCTATCACTCTCACTTATATTATTCATCTTTTATATCATGTGTCTGTCTTACTCCCTGACCTTTTTGCACTGACTATAACTCATTTTCTTGTTCATGATCAAGTATGGAAATTGTTAAGTACTTGTATGTTCTACAGATACATGTACAATTCAAATGTTATGTACTTTCTGAATTCATGCAATGAATGTTGTATAAAGATTTCAAGTGAGTGGTCAGTATGTTGAGAATTGTGCATTCTTTACTCTTTGTTGCAGGCATGCAAATGTCCGAAGTTTTGGAGGGTTCCCTTGTACAATGCAGCTGGAGGCGAGACGTCCGACTGCGTGTCAGCACAGGCATTTATGGCAATGTGGAGAAGGTAGGTGACTGTGTGAAACTCCCCCATGTGAGGCTAATGGTGCTTAAGATTTTTAATACATTTGAGCCGAGAGGAATAAATAAACTTTTGATTAAAAGGCCAACCATCTCACCCCTACTGTGAGTGACCCATGTACAATGTAGCTCTATGTTGATTTTGGTTCCTAAGCTGTACAGTGTTTTCATTATGGATTTGATATCCTATGTATGTGTGCATGTAGTAGTGTGAGCAGGGAGGTGGAATGTGCGAGGTAGACGTTTACTGTAAAACAAGAGTAGATATGAACACATCGGAGATAGTTTTGGCTGTATGGGATATTTTAAAGAGATGCATCTAGGTGTAATTGTTTGTCAGATTGTGTTCATGTGACTGCTGTATTTGACATAATACATATCACGTATGTTGTCACTGAATGCCCAAGTTGCAGGTTTTGTTATGGAAGAAGTTCTGGAGTCTGTGCAGTCAAGACTACAGATGAACATTCCACAGTCCTTCTCATAGCAGCGAACTTCTTTTTTTGAAATAGGGCAAAGCGTTTGACAGCTTCAAAGCAAATATAATGCCGGCCTAATCAGCAACAAGCACAAGTGTAGTCTTGTCCCAACAGGCTGTGCATAATCTTTATTCTTCTCATGCACAAGGGCCTGGAAATGTGGGCAAACCAAAGGGCATATCACTGTGAGCTATGTCGTTGAGATCAGTAACCTTACATTTGCAGCTTGGAGCTGTCATCTTTGGCATATCAGAGGCGCATTTTTTCAAGCGTTTTGTCAGATATTTTTTTTTTCTGACAAACTGTGTTAAGCTACCGAAATTCTTGCATCTGACTTGCTGAGAGCAAATTTGTTTGAAAAAAAAAATACTCTGAGGAAACGATTGATGAAATACCCCCAGATATACATGTGTGATAAAGTAATTACCTCCTCCAAGGGAGGAGGTTATGTTTCGTTACTGTTGGTTTGTTTGTTCGTTTGTTTGTTAGTTTGTTCGTGTGCAAAATAACTCAAAAAGTAGTTAACGGATTTGGATGAAACTTGTGGGAAAGGTGTAGAATGATACAAGTAACAGATGATTAAATTTTGGTAGTGATCCAAGAATTTTTGGGGAATTTATGAAGAATTTGTGATATTTTGGCAGGTAGGGTCAAGAACTTGGGAGTTCAGGCTGCGCGTATTTGAGGTTTGCATGTGCGCACTAAAGTGCGTGCTCTAGTTTCTGCTAGGGCGAGGCGCGCCGTGCAGCTGAGGGTTTATGACGTAACAAAGGCTTCGATATTGGGAAATCGGGCGACTTTCAGCACACAATGCTATTTAGCAAGTACGTATGGATGAAGTCACTGATATCTCTATGGAAGAACAAGATCAGTGATGGAAATGAGCTGCATGCTTGGCGGAGGTCTGCGCTCTCAGAGTGCTTCTCTAGTTGGGAATGCTTTGAAGGTCTGTATGAATAGACTAGCAAACACGGCAGAATGTAGACTGCTCTAACTGGTAGAGGAGTAGATCTTGTCACGATGACTTCGTATGGAAAAGAGATCTTGTCCCCGCGAGGCGCCGAAAAGTCATCGTCCACCGCGGCTGGCCGCAGCCTCCGTTTGCCCGGTCATCTCATTGCACTGCCAATCCATCGCTTGAAGTCCAAAACATTCACCATCCGTGGACGAAAATACCCCTGTTGTCAATGTGGGGGTGTTAACTGTTATTGCTACAAATGAGTGGAATAAGCCCCGGTCGAACCAGGTGGAGACTGGTGTAGTGATGGAGGCATCACCAACCCCACACGCCTCTGCTCACCCCTCGGATCCCAGTACAGAGCAAAACCCCCAGAGCTCTTCCAAAGCCCATAATTGGTCATTGGTGTTTATGAAAAGTTGATGGCTCTTAAAGCGTGCATGCTGGTGGAATTTTCCCTGTATCTCCGAGCATTGCAGCAAATGTGATAAGCTAGGATATTAAGAGGCCCACTTCTAAGCCCTATGAGATGTAGATTTTGTGTCCTCAAATGTGAGTTTATCATATGTGTATGATAGAGGTCAGGAGATGTATGTACAGATGACAGATGGCAGAGGAATAGCAACAGACAGACAGACCCACACACATACAGAGGACAGAAGTAGTTTGAGAAAGGGTGATGCTGTACCGTAAGAATGAAAGATGGGGGGGGGGGGGAGAGAAAGAGGGAGAGAGAGGCGCTATAGGGACAAACTTAATTTACAGGCGTTAACATTATCTTTACAGCTGCAATTGATGCTTCGTTTCGCCTTAACTCACTCCTCGGGAATTCCATCGGCATGACGATAGTAGGAGGGCATCTGACAGATTTAAAGCCAAAGTATGGTTTTTGAAAATCACTGGGGGAGAAATGACCCAAAATAACTACACAATCTTTGCTTCCTTGTTGCCTATATCGAGAAAACATTATGTAGCGTAGATTCCAGTGAGGTTAAAGCAAAGCAAAGATGAATTACCTCAACATTACAAGTTGTAGACGATCAAATCGCTTGTGACACATTATTTTTCAAAATTGCAAACCTGTCCAGCATACCCGCAGTTTGTAATGATACATATTCTTTGCTTGTATGGCCGTCAAAAGAGTTTTGACGATTGTGAAACTACTGCTGTAGTCCCGTTGACTGCAAATGCTGTGGGATATCAGCACTCTTCCGCGGAGAATGTAGAACAATACGTAGCCTGTTTCTCTTAAAGTAGGTTGTTGCTTTCAAAACTCTACTGTAGTGCCAACTTCAAGGCATATCTCCTCAAGCTGAGACAGTTGTATCATTCTATGAGATGCCCAGTCTCTAAGAGCTGTCATTAATCACATTGAATTGTACATCATTGCTTTCACTTTCTAAGATGTTATTGTTCAAATAGAAGTATTTGCATTGATAGTTATATACTTTAAAATATTATTACTTTGTATTAAAATTCAAATGAAAGAGATTATCATGTGAGGAAAATACTACCTTTGCTGATGTAAGGATAGTGTCTAAGGCTACTTTGTGTCTTTCCCTTTAACAATTCTAGGAAAAACATGAAAGTCATGCATTTAAAGGAGCAGTTTACCATTGGGAGCAGTTATTCAAAAAAGATGTTCGAGATATTACATTTGATGCATGTGTGTAGATCAGTTGTATCACAAAACATCCTACTGTGTAAACATTTTGCAATAAAGCCTAAACTATAAGGAGATATCACTCTCTAATTTTTCAATAAATTAAAACTGTAGACGGTATAGTCTAGAAACACTTTCATAATAATTATTGTTTATATTTTGTACATTTAACAATATTTAACATTACTTATACTGAATCAAATTTTTACATTAGTTATTTTTATCCCTAACTCACATATTAGAACTATTTTGAAGCACTAAAGCTGGGTTTTTGTTTCATCTGCAAATGATAAATTATGCCTATAAGTTACGTGTTTGGCTTATTCTCCCTTCATCAAATCATAAAAGCTACCCACAAGAAAAAAAGAAGAAGAACACATCAGTTCATTGTTGTCTCAGTGAGAGTTCACAGTTTTCTTGTTGCAGTACTGTAAGTGGTTTGTTTTGCAGTGTTTTTATTTTCCGGAAATTTTGCAAAATTTATAATTCAGGGAAAATATTGCAAGTCATAACACATCTGTGTTGAGCATTGTCTCCCAAGCTGGGAAATAACTAACTGGTCTCTTGTTAAGGGGGTAATACTATCTTCATCGTTCTGTCAGCATGGTTCTTATTCATACATGTAACCACTCATGCAAATTGTGCGAGAAGTCCCCACTTGTGTAATATCCTCATCAAACATGCCAGCAAAGCATATAATGGTGTAGAAAAATTGCTTTCAGGTGGGAGTTGCAGCTAACTTTTTGTTGTTGTCTCGATGTTTCTGTTGCACTAACATTGTCCCCATGATCTGTTGGCAATAAACATTAGTTAATGGAAGAGAACGAAAGAGACGGGTGACGAAGGGAATAGTTTTATGTGAAATAAAAGACATACGAGTGGGAGACAAGGAGGAAATTGCGCACACGGCCAAATTCTTCCTGTAGTGTGATTTATCGCTGGCACATTCTTCAGCAGTTTTTAATCAGGCGTGTGGGTATGACCCAGTGCGGCTCTGCGTGCCAAAGTCGTCATAAACTCACTCATGTACCACTCAACGTTGTGATCTTAATCAAATTTTGCCATTGCACAACTTACTTTGTCAACTATTTCATTACCCCCTTTAAAGGGAAAGGCAACTAGACTAAAGATCCTAGCAATTTTGAGTTTGAGTTTATGAACTGCTGCTGTGTGAGTCAAAGATGTCATAAACCCACTCATGTACCACTCAACTTTGTGATCTTAATCAAATTTTGCCGTCCCAAACTTACTTCATGAACTATTTCATTACCCCCTTTAAAGGGACAGGCAACTAGACTAAAGATCCCAGCAGTTTGGAGTTTGAGATTATTACCAACAGTACCAAGAACTAAGGACAAGGTTCTAGTCTTCAAGTTTACCAAGTAAGGTATAAGGTATAAATGAAAATACTTGGGAATCTATATTATAAGAACAAGGTTCTAGTCTTCAAGTTTACCAAGTAAGGTATAAGGTATAAATGAAAATACTTGGGAATCTATATTATAAGAACAAGGTTCTAGTCTTCAAGTTTACCAAGTAAGGTTTAAGGTATAAATGAAAATACTTGGGAATCTATATTATAAGAACAAGGTTCTAGTCTTCAAGTTTAGCAAGTAAGGTATAAGGTGTAAATGAAAATACTTGGGAATCAAAAGAATTAAGGACCTTCAAGAAACATGATACAGACATATATAAGAAAGATATGAACAACAGTTGAAAGTCAATGTATTACAAATGCGAAATTGAATGTTATTTTGTTGTTAAAAGCAACCAGTAGGTTGCACAAGTGCAAGTCCAGTCTGTGTCCTTCTATCTTTGGCAAGATTTATTTAAAAAAAAATGATAATACAGTACTATATTCTTTGAACCAGATTATATGTACAAAAGGTAGATACAAAACAAAGACAGGAAAAAGTAGATAGTAACTCGCATACAAATATAAAAGCTAGTTGTATTTATCCTTATTGTCTTAATTCATTTACATTTCATACAAATTCAAAGGGCTCATAGTACACATGGTCATGTTGTCATGTTATCAAAAACATCCCATTTGTGGATGATTTTATGAGAATAGTGCTGAAAATTCAAAAAAAAAATTGGAAGAATGACCCATGCCACTTGTAATTCAAGAGACAGAAAAAAAAATATATATATATATGTATATATATACATACATACATACATATATATACATATGTATATTACCTTTTTTTAGAGAAAGAGAGCATATACAGGGATTTGGAGAAAGTTGTGACAATCTAGCAGAGCACACTTCCTGTCATTCTCCATAGACCTCTGTTTCTTGAATTAAAGAGAATGAAATAAGTAGAGGGAGATAGATTAGAAAATCATGTGAAAGCTGTTCCGTAATGATATCCTGTCAGCTTTGATGATAACGCAAATTGCAGAAACTTTTTTATGACTTTAGCATCATGGTGTCGAGATATTCTGCATCCAGCGCAGTTTGTGAACTGCGCAAAGACATGGAGGTCACCCTTGTTTCTAGATTCATTTGAATGCCAAATTTTCATTTTGAGGAATCAGCTCAAATTGACATCAGCAGTGGAATTTGCTAAAAATCAACAGAGGCCGGCTTCCCTTCTTACACTGAAATAAATGTCGGCAGCAAAAATGGATAGAAGGCATTGGATATTGACAATATAATGGCTGCCGCATCCTGTACCAGATTTTCTTAGAGTGGAAAAATTTTCAGGAGTCAGCTCTTCACTTTTCTTTACATGAGATGTCTGTCTAGGCCTAGTCTTTAGAGGGATTTCATACTGAAAAATTAGATTGATTGTAATCATGTTTTAGTGCCTGAAAACAAAAAAGATATTGTTGAGAGTTATGAAGTGTTCATCAGACACTGAATTGGTCAACTTTGCTGACTGCTAGTTGTACATATGGCTTTCCATGCAAACAGCTGTATCATAACCTGTGTATCAAACAGACAAGTTTGTGCAATATTATCATATTTTTTATGAACACTGCATTCCCCATGTACCATGGCAAGGTCAATTGTAGCTCCGCATTGGTCAGTCTTGTTTCAGAGGTCAGACGTGTCGTGTTGCACATGCACACTCGTGATGTGATCGAGCAAAGCAAAATTGGACAACACCAATAGACCAATATTAGCCAGGTGTGATAGAGATATGTTTGGAGAAATGGTATCTAAGTTTGCCTTCAGCTTTAAAAAAAAAAAAAAAATGAAATAGGTTAGTGTGGGGCATGTTTCCAGACACACTTATACAAGTAAGTTCTTTCATAGGTGTGAAAGGAGAGCATTTCTGCTTCCCATCTTAAAGGGGACTTCCAATCCAGTTATAAGTTAGTCTGATAAGAAAGAGTCAAATCTATTGACAAGTACAAAAGTACACTTCCTTGTGAAAATTTGATCAAAATCAAATAAGAATTAGGGGAAGTTATGATTTGTGAATTTACGCTAATTTCTGCAGAACAGTTCACATACAGTTGATATGAATAATATGCAAATGAGTGAGCTGATGATTCCATCACTTCACAATTTTTCATTGATTGTGTAAAAAAAAAATGGTGAAAATTCAATGTTTCTGTTATTAAAGCATAAAATATGATGTTATTCCTGGTTGAATAACTTCAGAATAATGATCATCTAGATATTCCAGGGTATGAGACTGGGGCGTGATTGCGCTTGAATGAGAAAAAAAAAAACCAGGAAATTTCACAATTTCATGTACAAACTATATGGCAAGTTGTGAGGGTATGACATCATCACTTTACAATTTATATATTCATATTGATTGTTCAAGGACTGTTTCCTGAAAAATTAACAAAGCTTCAAAATGTCATAACTTCCCTATAAATGTTTCTTCCGATTTTTGGCAAACTTTCAATGTTGTGCCAGGGAAATTTCACTCCTTCTTAGACTAACTTTAAACTGCACTGGAATTCCCCTTTACCCTTTCGTCCAGGTGTTAATGGGCAACGTATTGAGAATGTAGGCCACCCTGATTCCAGGCATGTGTTTCGTTAATATCCACCCATCTCACCATCATTTCCAGGTGGAGTGCGGGCCTACCTTTGCCTCCCCAGTGACCGCCACTTATCGATGGGATGACCTAGATGGGTCACAAATGATATTTGCACACACACACTTACAAAAAAAAAATGCTCTGACTGCCCTGTAAAAGAATTTCTACTGTGTGAATGTCTTCAATTTTCTTCCCTCTCTATCCATCTGTCATACTCTTTACCTCATATCTATACCAGCCATTCTGTGCCTTGTACGGACATTTGTGTAATTTTACTCGCGTACAGCGCACTCCTGTCATGCAAAAAACATGGCTGTAATGAAATTTTATTACAACAAAGTAAAAATTCCAGTCTTGAAATCATTTCCTATATATCTTTACATATATACTTGATTCGTTCAGCCGTAACGAAGTTTTGATGTGACGAAAGAAAATTGCCTATCCTGAGGACTTTGTAATAACCAGCAGTTGCCTGCATACCTCTCTCTCTCTCCCTTTTCTGTTTATTTTCTGTTGCAATTTTTTTCTCTGGATTTTTTATTTTCTGTTCCATCCTTTCTCCTGCTCTCCTTTCTACTGCCCCCGCCTCTCCCCTCCCTCTCCCCTTCCCCCTCCCCTCTCTCTCCCTTTTTTCCTCTCTTGACATGCTCTTTATGATATGAGATGACAACAGATTGAAACTAAAATGATTGAGGCTCACAATGCCAATGTAAAATATCAGTTTCAAATATTCAATTTCCATTGTGTAATTTCCAATCTCTTCATCTTTGCTTTCTTTTCTTTTTTTCTCACCATGAACAGAATAACCAGAGATTGTCATGACGACCCATCAAGATTTTTCCGTCTTCTCGTCCGGCACGGCAACACCTTCATCACCCCCGAAGATTTCAATCCCATTGTGCAGGTAACTGTTGTGATTGAATTCATATATCAATTTTCAGAAAGCTATAAATGATTAAGTATCAGATTGTTATGACTTGCATTCTTGTTACCGTACACAAGTCGATATTTTGTTAATATCATTGGCTTGTGTAGTGAAGGTTTTATATTGTCAATTGAGAACCAGAAGGGCACTGTCACGTTAAAAAAAGTGAGTGTGAATAAAAAAGAAACAATCAATTTTCATGAAATGAAAAGTCTATTTAATCAAAGTGGGTTGTTTCAAATATAGGATACAATAGTGCCCTTGTGGTTTAGATTTTTAACAATTCACTGAAAATTAAAAGAATCCCCAATTGACACCATAATGTAGAGGAGATAGAGCTCTACAACATACCAATAACCCCCAAAATTGTGATAAAGCCCTTCTGGCTCTCAACTGACAATATGTAAAAAACAATTCCTTGTTATATAAAAGGGAGAAGAAAGTTAAAGGTTTGAGCATATGTGCTAAGATGTGAATTTCAGCTCATGTTTATATGAATTTGATAAGAATCATACTGTTCTTTTATAATTGAAATATTTATACAGACTCCCATAAGTCAGGTAATGCTGGAAGATCTAGGAGAGAAATACGAACTCCACAACATTGTGCATCTACTAGGAGTATCTGACCTGTGGAAGGAAATAAAAAGAAGTAAAATGTTATGTGTGTGTGGGATTGTAGATTTTGTAGGATACATTTAGCTTTTTAAATAATAGAAGTGATTCTGTTTCTTTGGAAAAGGAGGTAATTTAATCCATGTACCATCACTCACACATACACACATACCACACAAATGCACACACACACACACACACACACACACACATCACACACCCATTCACATACATGGAAACTCAAAGAAACAAACACAAATGATGGAAGAATGAGAAAGCAATTTCCAACTATGCAGTCAAATTTTAATCTATTTTGATACCTGCCAAGAATTCTATTAAATTCAGTTTATCATTAACATTATGAATGTCAAATCAGACAACCGTATGTTCTTTATATTCCCCTTTTCATAGAACAGTGGATTCCTAATATTTTCATTGTCAAAGCATAACCACCTCATATTCATACAAAAAGAGCGACTGTTGTACATATTTGAAATACAACATTTCATACAGGGTGTTCAGACGCAAAAAAAATTTATACTAGAACGCTATAGCTATACCAAAACGGTATAGCTATACGATGAATTTATACGTCTGAACGCTGACTAACGAAACGACGTATAACGAAACAACGTTTAACGAAACGATGGTCAGAGCATTGTTTCGAACTAGAACTCGATAACGAATCAGCATTCCATCGTGTCCATTGTGCATCTGAAAGCATGGCGACCATAGAACGGTATTACGGGGGGGGGGGGGGGGGGGCTTAGTGGGAGCACGCACGAAAGGTGACGCCACAGCTGTCACTCGTGACCATAACAGCATGCATAGTGGGAAACTGCGCATCTATATGACCTTTTCTAGAACGGTCTGTCGGCTGTACGATGATTCTTTATACATCGTTTCTTTATCGAGTTTTGGTATAAACTGGCTTGCGCCTGAACGGGGTAAGTGGATGAGGTGAATTATGTTTACACTTGTCTGTGTTTTCAGCTCTTACTGACCAACTTCCTTGCTGCAAAACATTTCCTGCATTTTTGATATTCTGATTTCCCGCAACAGGACATAGTGGATTCACATCCAGGGTTGACTTTTCTGCAAGACGCCCCGGAATTCCACTCAAGATATATCACAACAGTGAGTATGCCTTCAAAGTTTCCTTCTCTAATTTTTGTCATATCATAAAAAACAAACAAACAATGATTCATTTTTTTCTTCTTTTTTTTTACAGCAGGAAATATCAATTTATTGTATTCAGGGATGTATCAGATAAACAAGGGATGGTATATGCTATTGTTTGTTTGTTTGGGGATTTTTTAAGATGCAGATGTACTAATGTGATGCAAAGCTGATATGGAAAACTTAGAAATCATTTTAGATGCAACTACTGTAGGTTCTACAAACTTTGCCACCATATACACCTAAGTCGATGCGCCACTCTTTTATTGTTGATTATTTGCATACTGACAGAAATGATGATTTGGAGTGTCTCAATCTTTTGAATGTCAGATGTATTTATATTATATTGATCTTTGCCCTCATTAACCAATGAATTCTTACAACTTCATATGAACAAGATATTTATCACATCTATAAGTGCAATTAATCAGTATTTTTGCATTAAGGAGCTATAACTGCTCTACATATTTTTTTCCTTGTATTTTCTGTCTAAGTTTCTTCAATTTCAAGTTCCATACAATGCATCTAAAAGACGGAAAATTATTTGATTGTGATAAAAGCAGACTTTTTGATATAGATTACATGCACTTGTAAGTCTACAGGCAAATGTTATAATCTCAAAACAAATACTCTAGTACACAAATCATGCCGTCACAAATGTTCACAGATTAGCTTGCCTGGAAGAGTAGCATTTGACTGAAAAGAAATTCAAAGAAAAATAACAGATTTATCATAGTTTAAGAAAGTGTGGCTATGAAGTGTTGGTTTAGAAGCTAAAGCATGTGTATGTAGAACAAAAATGTGTTATAAAAACATTCACCATGGCCATTTCAATATAAGTAAAAATGGCCTTTTATTATGTTTCTGATGAAATCTGAATTCTGTAATACTATGATGCTCTAATAGTTATGGAAGTATGAAGTTAAAGAAACAGGAAACTCCTTGTTCATACAGGCTGCAATATAGCAGCAAGAAGCTTCTTCTATGTACAATCTCCATTGACTAGTAATCCGACATAACACCAGTGGTGTCTATAGATTCTGTCGCAGTGTGAATCTCAGTGTATGTTCGGGTTTCCACAGTGGAACTGATAGTCTGCTTGTTGGCCTCTGATGGATGTTTGGTGTTTGGTGTCAAGTTGAGAGATGCGTCTGAATGTGGAGTTTCATTGTATGGTGTTAGTGTCTGGTGCTGCGGTGTTGAGGTTTGTGACTTAGGTGTTGGATCTTCGTACTGATTTTGAGGATGGCTTACTTCCGCAGCAGGATGTGACAAAGCTCGTTGTGTTGGTTGGAGATTTGCACTAGAATTTAGGGAACCAGTGCTGGATACTGATGCAAGAGCTGCTGACACCACAGATGTGGTTGTATGGACTGATGAGGTGTTTGGTGTTTGGGAAACACTGAAGGTGTTTGGTTTTACAGACGATGTAGAGGAATCATCTGATGGTGGTTGTGAGTGACTCAGTGTCTGTGGTAGTGATGAAGTAGGATGTTGCATAGGATGTGCAGCTTTGGCCCTTGTGGTCATGTTGGATGATAAAATATATGCTGTTAGAGTGGAAACTGTGATGTTCAGGGTTTTAGTTGAATCTGTGGTGTTTGGTGTTTGGTGAAATTGGGTTGTGCTAAGTGTGGAGTTCGATTCAGGACCATTCTGTGCTTGTTGTGATTGACTGGTGCTTGGTGTCAAGGGCTGTGTTGCTTGAGGCAATGTGTTGTCAGGAGCTCTGCTGTTAGTCTGGTAAGAAGGTAAAGGAGTTGCATGCAAAGAGGACTCGCCCTGTGTTGCCTCAGTGTTCGAGTTGTTCCTCTGTGTATCAGCAAGGACACCAGTGTCGGATGAAGAATTTTTCCTTCCAGGTGATCGTCCATCATCAGACAAATTTTCTTCCTGTAGGGTGTTTAGTGTATCGATGGAATCAGCAAGATTATCCTGATACACCAGCGGTGTAATTGTTGCCTCTCTGGTGTTGGATGTTGAAGTTGTTTCATCCATTATGCCAGGTGTAGTGCCTCTAGTGTTGTCAGTACCCATGACCCGTGTAGAGCTCACATCTGGTGTAGAGGTTGGGATGTTGGTGGAATTCACTTCTTGAGTGATGTGTGTCTTGGCGGTGTCTGTGTTTAATGACGCTGAAGCGGGAACAGAAGATGATGTAGCCCAATCTCGATGTGCAACACCAGCAGTGGACTGTGTTTTGGTGTTTAATGAAGAGATAAGGGGAGAAAGAGAAATAAACATTTAGTCAAATGGAATCTGATTTACTGCATGCCAAGGGTAATATATCAACTATGAATGGACATGGATCGTGAAACATTGATATTCTACTCATTGTCTTTTACAATTTTAGATGTATTGTCGTGCTTTGTACACACACACACATACACAAACAATTTGTGATTAATCAGTTGATAGGCTGTAAGTTGTACACCAATCAAAGGCATTCTAAAAAGAATTTACCTAATATCAGGAAGGCTTTGTATTTATGAAAGTTTTCTTATGACAAATCAACAAAATCAGATTAATAGAGTAGCTGTTTTATATTATCAAATATTTGTGTATTTACAACATGATAGTGAAACAACTTAGTTTTTACAGTAGTAGCCAGTTTCGTACTGATCCCCCCCCCCCCACAAAAAAAAAAAAAAAACACAGACAAAAATAACACTCATTGGCATAAATCTTATTCAACTTGATAAGTGATATGTGGCAAAGATTATGTCTCAAAATTTCAAGGGATGAAGGAAGGGGACAAATTTACAGAATATTCCAGGACTTTTTTCCATATGACAAAGAATTATCCAAATTGCTTCTGATGCTACAGGTACAGATATAAATACAGATACAGAATACTCTTTATTAGTCTTTCTTCCTACAGAAAAAGATAAATTGTCATCCAGGTGAAAATAGATGATAAGCAAGTCATAACATATTCAGTTTTTATAAATAAGATAAATTGCTCAATCATTACACAATCCACAAAGCATGATATTGATATTAAAGGAGGAAATTGAGAATAAACATAGATATTTCTGAAATATATACCTGTAAATCGTAACAAAAAAGAGATACTAAAATACAAAGGGTGGAGGAAAGACAGAAAACAGTGAGAAAAGAAAAGGGTAAGGTAGGGAAAACAGGAAAATAGAGAAGGAATGGAGTAGAGAGAAGAGTGTCTGAAAAGGCAGTGTTTCTCACATTGACCAAGTTCTCATGCCCAAGCTGCATTAGCTGTGGTGCGCCCTCTGTAGCCAGCTCCGTGACAGTGATGAGTTGGGTGTAGGTCTCAGTGTCTGGATGAGGGGAGGAGTGGGTGACAATGGTATCCTGCGGCAATGGGAGGGAGAGTGAGGTTGTGATCCCCAGGAGGAATATGGCACCAAACCACATGTACCTGAGGGAAGAAAAGATAGTAAATGCAATGAAACAGAAACAGCTTTGAGGGATGCATTATAAAACTTCACAGTCAAACTTTGGTGAAATTTATAAAATGTACTAATTGATAAGATAAATAAATTTTTGAAATATACATAATGATTAAAGAAACAGATTGATAAGATCTGCACATTGTTAAGATGTTCAAATTGATATGATACTGCAAATTGATATGTATATGAATTGATAAGATATGCAAATTGATAAGATATACAAATTTATAACAACTTATGCAAATTGATAAGATAAAAAAGTTGATAAGATATATGCAAGTTGGGAAGATATACAAATTAATAATAAGAATCTACAATGTGTATACAGAATGGGAATCTATATCGCTCATCTTATGATTAAAGTTTGCAACTTATGATAAGATATATGTAAATTTCAACTTAATTGAAGCTGGCAATGGTACATTTGTCCAAAAGTTTCTCCCTGTCAAATCTTTATATCAAAATGCTACAGAAATAAAATGCTTCAAAGAAACCTCTACTGCATTGTCACTTTGTTCATTGAATGAAGTGAGGCAGACAGAGCAGTGGAAATTTATCCAAACGGGAAGTAAACAAGGTTATGAAATTTTGAAGTTTTTTCGGGTGAAACACTGCAATTCCTCACAATCACAAAGGCATATTGACAAAAGAGATGATTTCATTTCCATATGAGTTTGCAGTTTTGGCATTCATAAAGAGTGTAATGAGGATATTTTTCTGGAAAATATAGCAAGAACTATAATCTCTCCTGGTCAACAACTGTGTTTGCCAAGTTATGACTCTGAAATACTTTGATGCGAAGGAAATGATTTCTTCCTTTCAAAATCATTCCAAGGAAAAGAAGAGTTTTGTATCCATGTCAATGAGAAACTTATGAGGTGATGATGTGATGATTTTTATGTAATTTGCATAGTTGATTTTGACCAGCATCACTTTAAAAAAAAATCTAGAACCTCAAATATTCTGTAAATTTCTTATTCTTAGCTCAACTTCAATGATACCTTTTACATTTTGTTTCATCTCATCCTACATTCAACTTGAACATGAAATATGGTTTTACCTTAGATAAGCATATTTGCCATGGGTCAATTCATGTAGGCAGGCATTTTATCATGTGATTTCATCAGCATACCCATACATGTATATATCAACAGCGGTAATTATACCCTTGCCAAACGAAGTTTGAAGGGGGTAATAGGAATCAGCGGACGGTCGGGCAGTCGGGCGGTCGGGCGGTCGGTCCGTTGCAAATCTTGCGTCGCGAACTACTTCCTCAGTTTTCAACCGATTCCCATAAAACTTGGCACAGATGTGTGCCTTGGGTTGTAGATGTGCAAGACGTATTTTTTGACAGTACCCAAAAGTACGTTGCCATGGTAATGGCATATTATGGGCAAAAATGGGTACAAATCTTGCGTCGCGAACTCCTCCCACAGTTTTTGATCAATTTTTATGAAATTAGGTACAGATGTTCATCTGAATATGTTAATGTGCAAGACACATATTTCCGCAGTGGCAAAAAGTGCGTTGCCATGGTAACGGCATGTTATTGGTAAAATATAGGGCAAAATGCTTCATGGCAAAACTGCTTCATCAGTGTTCTTCCAATTCTCATGGAATTCATATTGAATGTTTGTCTTAGGATATAGGTCAGCATGACACATTTCTTGACAGTGACAAAAAGTATGTTGCCATGGTAACAGCTCACATATTATGAGCCAAAATGATGGAAAATTTTGTGTTGCAAACTACTTCCTCAGTTTTTGCCCAATTTCCATGAAACTTGGTACAGATGTGTGCCTTTGGTTGTAGATGTGCAAGACGCATTTTTCGACAGTACCCGAAAGTAAGTTGCCATGGTAACGGCATATTAATGGCAGAAGATCAAGGAAAGATCTTGCGGATTTAACTACTTCCTCAGTTTTTTGACCAAAGCTTATGAAATGTTGTTTGGCGGGGGTATAACCAGTCGCTGTAGCGACATTTCTAGTTTTCGCTTACTTCATTTCACGAAATTGGTATTCTGTTTACAACTGTGCAGAAGTAAATGGGTGTGCTCTGCTTTGATTTTGATGTGAAAACTCATATTTTTGAGGATTCAAAGTAATACGATGAGCCCAGCAAGAGAGACAGTGCCAGTTTCTACACATTGCTTTGAGCTAAAGATTGAATTTTATGTCTGAAAAACTGGAATTTAGGCACCTGGTGCAAAACTGCACAAGCATCATTTGCACAATGGAAAGTTATGGTGCAGTCAAACCAGCCTTAGCGACAACCTGTCTATAACTGCCACTTTTTTTGTCTCCCCCAAGTGCCTCTATAGACAGGTTCTACTATAATTATGGTTCAACTTAATTTTTACATGATTCAGAACTATGACAACAGTGGTTTACTGTAATAGTACTTGACACAGTCAGTTTCACAGCATAATCGAGATGTGAAATCCATCAGAAAATTGTAATATTTGAGGAGAAGCGAGTAAAGTTTGTGGGCTAACTGTCATATAAACATCTTTTTTTTTTTTACTTTCCTTCATTTGGACGGACACTACATCTCATTCTAGCCATGAGCCAGCATAGAGTACCAAGTTTTAGCTGCAATAGTATTACTTTGTAGTGATACAACCGTGCAGCTTTTTTCCCACTGAAAAACAATGAATTGTATAACATTGAAGATTTAAAATAGGTCATACAGGGAATATAAAGGCTGTGTATGTTGGAAAAGGGGGGATTTAAAAATATTAATATTAATTGTCTTGTCTTCAGTGATCACTGTGGTAATGCTTTAATAGGAAAGTGTTCTCAAATGATATGCACAGATTCATTGAATGAAGAAAGATGAGCAGACAATTCTGTAAAAGTTTAATCCTAATCCCACCCAGTTTTTAGAGGGACTTGAAACCACGGGGGGGCCTTCAGATCTCGGTCGTGGATCGCGCAATCCTCGCGAAAATTTGCACTAAGGTAGAGGCCAATGTATTCGACAAGGCAGTATAGTTAGATTTTTCAAATTTTAATTTATGCATTTTATATTGATTAATTTATGCTAATTTATCTATAAATCAAAAAATAAAGCTCCAAGACTTCTAATTTTTGGTGAACATATTCTTTTCAATATCCTCAACAATAATATTGAAGCAAAAATTTGTCTCCATAATTATTTTTTATGTATTTTATTGTTTATTGAATTTCTTTGTTTTTTTACTTTTTGTTTTTGTTGGGTTTTTTTCATCAAAATTTATTGCAGAAACTTTTTAAAGCATAATCAGGCTAAAATGAATCATTATCAGCCATTGAAAGTAAAAATATTTATTTTTATATGAATTAATTGCAAAAACACAATTTACATTGGATTTGTACACAAAATCATGTTTTTGAGAAATTTTTGGGTCAATGAATTTTTTTCAAAGGGGCGTGACTTCAAAACAGTATGCCTAGGAGCGACAAATTTGGTCTCAAAATTTGTGCATACTTAAAAGAAAAAAGTCATAAAATGTCGCGGCGAGAGCATCACGCATTGTGGAATAATCACGCGAAAAGTGAGGGGGGGGGGCCAACATGCCCCCCGGTGGGAATAGGGTTAAAGGAAATCAGACGATCCTTTTATAAGTTAGGGATTTTAGAAAGTTTTGGTCAGTTCCATGTGACACATATTCTAGATGGGGAATCTACAAGAATATTTTATATCAGAATAATTCAAGATAAGAAATATGAAATATAATTTGTACAAATGCTGATTTTCTTTTCTTTTTTAAGATGAAAAGTACATATTCCCTCAATATATTTTCTTTAATTAAGAGCTAGGTTGAGTGTTCTTTGGAAACCTAGAAAATAAAAATGGTTGATTTTGTGTGTAAAGGTACAGAAGCGATTGTTTTTTATCAGATTGTGCAATATTCCTCACTGAGTGTTTCACTGAACTTTATGCAAGTGCTGAAGCAGGATACTTGTATTGGGAAATTGCCTCTTTATGTTTCATCAAGCACCAAAATAAATTCATTTATTGGAAGTTATAGAATATTGCTTAAAGTGAAACATATGACAGACATGGCCCAGTAATAGAGAGAGTTACAACTGATCGTAAGCTCAATTACTAATCATAACCAAATAGCTTGCTTAGCAGATAGCTTGTACAGAACCAACTTACAATGACCTGCGACTCTTCAAAATATAAAGCCCAGCAAAAATATTTTAGCAAAGTAATATCATAATACTATTCTACACCTATGTCAATCATGTCAAGAGTAGCTAAGTATTAAGTCAGAAACTGTGAGCATACCTCATTGTTGAATAAGTTGCGTCAGTTCCTCTCAGAGCAGTAATGGTTGCTAGTCAGTGCTGAGTTCAAGTCAAGCGGATTGCTCTTCCCAACAGTCAGCTGCTTTTCAGCTGGATCCTGTCCCATACACCGACTGCATCATATCTGATCACCTGTGAAAGTCTAACTGAATATGTTTCATCTGATCCAGACCAGTTTATGGATACATCGACTCCTTTTTCTCCCTGTCTTTTTCTTTTCTGTGCAAAAAAAAAATGTACTCAAGCATTTCCTCCCCCCCCCCCCCTCTATTTTTTTGATTGGTTGGGAACATCTAGAATATTGCCTCTCTGACACAGTTTGTTGTCGCCAGTCTTGGTGTTCGATTAGTCAGTACCTTGCAAACAACTCCCTCCAAAAGTCGTAGAATAAAACCATGGGGGGGGGGGGGGAGGAGGGGGGAGAAAGAGAGGGTAGAAAGAGAGAGGGAGAGATGCTGACATAGATAGACATAGGGAGAGATAGGGACAGGGAGAAAAGAGAGAGACATACACACACACACACACACAGAGGTTGAAAAAAGAGAGAAGAGAGAGATGCAGAAATAAAGGGAGAGATAAGACATAGACTGTTTTCACACGGGTCAAGAAGTATAATTGCAATGCTGAATTACAATTACAATTGCAATTATGATTAGAATTTTCATCCGTCATCCGTTCTGTGGTTTTGAATGTCAGAGTTAGGAGAGGAGGTGTGACCTCTTTCTGAGTTCCCTTCAATCACTCTTGAGTGGTTAGGAGGGTGTAGTTTTTCTGCAGAAGTGGTTGAAAGGTCATCGCAAGCTTAACCCCCAAAACATGATTTGGAGGTCAATCCGTACACACGTCTGTTTAGTTCTGTAGTTCTGAAGAATCGTCAGAGCTAGAAAACACCTCCAGACCGCCATTTGAGTTATGATATGAAATACAATGCAAATCACCCCCCCCCCCCCTCCATGATTCCACTTTGCATACACACTGCCAAATGCATCAACTGAATTATGATTCTAGTGATGCATCACCAGAATCGCGATTCAAATTATGCACTCTTGGTGGATGATGGGGACATAGAGAGAGATGGGGGGGGGGGGGGGAGATGGGGAGAGTGTAAGGTCAATGTCTTGTAGTGTAACAGGTAGCACAACAGTCTGTGAATTTGGTGAGAAAGCTTGGTAGAAAAAGTTTATTGTGAAAAAAAAAAAATGCAACTCATGAAGTTCATGTATCATGGCAGTGTGATCTAGTACTGTATGTAGATTTGTGTATGTTCCAAATTCAAATTTATGAAGTTCTTCCGTCGTGATGTTTTCATTGCAACTGATTGACAAATTGCCCTACATCGACGTAAATAAGCACTGAATTGATCAGTGTTTTAGTAGTAGCCATGATAAAAAATCATGGGCGTACATACTCGAGCAGGATTCGAACCCACGACCTCCTGATCACCGGACAGGCGTCATCTCCACTAGACCACCGAGCTTTCGCCCGACAGCAAGTGTTGGTTCTAATCCTTATAGCATGCAGCGGGTACTGCTTTTGTTATTCAAATTTATGAAGTTCTTCCGTCGTGATGTTTTCATTGCAACTGATTGACAAATTGCCCTACATCGACGTAAATAAGCACTGAATTGATCAGTGTTTTAGTAGTAGCCATGATAAATGTAGCCATGATATCATGGCTACTACTAAAAGCCATGATATCATGGCTACTACTAAAACACTGATCAATTCAGTGCTTATTTACGTCGATGTAGGGCAATTTGTCAATCAGTTGCAATGAAAACATCACGACGGAAGAACTTCATAAATTTGAATAACAAAAGCAGTACCCGCTGCATGCTATAAGGATTAGAACCAACACTTGCTGTCGGGCGAAAGCTCGGTGGTCTAGTGGAGATGACGCCTGTCCGGTGATCAGGAGGTCGTGGGTTCGAATCCTGCTCGAGTATGTACGCCCATGATTTTTATCATGGCTACTACTAAAACACTGATCAATTCAGTGCTTATTTACGTCGATGTAGGGCAATTTGTCAATCAGTTGCAATGAAAACATCACGACGGAAGAACTTCATAAATTTGAATAACAAAAGCAGTACCCGCTGCATGCTATAAGGATTAGAACCAACACTTGCTGTCGGGCGAAAGCTCGGTGGTCTAGTGGAGATGACGCCTGTCCGGTGATCAGGAGGTCGTGGGTTCGAATCCTGCTCGAGTATGTACGCCCATGATTTTTTATCATGGCTACTACTAAAACACTGATCAATTCAGTGCTTATTTACGTCGATGTAGGGCAATTTGTCAATCAGTTGCAATGAAAACATCACGACGGAAGAACTTCATAAATTTGAATAACAAAAGCAGTACCCGCTGCATGCTATAAGGATTAGAACCAACACTTGCTGTCGGGCGAAAGCTCGGTGGTCTAGTGGAGATGACGCCTGTCCGGTGATCAGGAGGTCGTGGGTTCGAATCCTGCTCGAGTATGTACGCCCATGATTTTTTATCATGGCTACTACTAAAACACTGATCAATTCAGTGCTTATTTACGTCGATGTAGGGCAATTTGTCAATCAGTTGCAATGAAAACATCACGACGGAAGAACTTCATAAATTTGAATAACAAAAGCAGTACCCGCTGCATGCTATAAGGATTAGAACCAACACTTGCTGTCGGGCGAAAGCTCGGTGGTCTAGTGGAGATGACGCCTGTCCGGTGATCAGGAGGTCGTGGGTTCGAATCCTGCTCGAGTATGTACGCCCATGATTTTTTATCATGGCTACTACTAAAACACTGATCAATTCAGTGCTTATTTACGTCGATGTAGGGCAATTTGTCAATCAGTTGCAATGAAAACATCACGACGGAAGAACTTCATAAATTTGAATAACAAAAGCAGTACCCGCTGCATGCTATAAGGATTAGAACCAACACTTGCTGTCGGGCGAAAGCTCGGTGGTCTAGTGGAGATGACGCCTGTCCGGTGATCAGGAGGTCGTGGGTTCGAATCCTGCTCGAGTATGTACGCCCATGATTTTTTATCATGGCTACTACTAAAACACTGATCAATTCAGTGCTTATTTACGTCGATGTAGGGCAATTTGTCAATCAGTTGCAATGAAAACATCACGACGGAAGAACTTCATAAATTTGAATAACAAAAGCAGTACCCGCTGCATGCTATAAGGATTAGAACCAACACTTGCTGTCGGGCGAAAGCTCGGTGGTCTAGTGGAGATGACGCCTGTCCGGTGATCAGGAGGTCGTGGGTTCGAATCCTGCTCGAGTATGTACGCCCATGATTTTTTATCATGGCTACTACTAAAACACTGATCAATTCAGTGCTTATTTACGTCGATGTAGGGCAATTTGTCAATCAGTTGCAATGAAAACATCACGACGGAAGAACTTCATAAATTTGAATAACAAAAGCAGTACCCGCTGCATGCTATAAGGATTAGAACCAACACTTGCTGTCGGGCGAAAGCTCGGTGGTCTAGTGGAGATGACGCCTGTCCGGTGATCAGGAGGTCGTGGGTTCGAATCCTGCTCGAGTATGTACGCCCATGATTTTTTATCATGGCTACTACTAAAACACTGATCAATTCAGTGCTTATTTACGTCGATGTAGGGCAATTTGTCAATCAGTTGCAATGAAAACATCACGACGGAAGAACTTCATAAATTTGAATAACAAAAGCAGTACCCGCTGCATGCTATAAGGATTAGAACCAACACTTGCTGTCGGGCGAAAGCTCGGTGGTCTAGTGGAGATGACGCCTGTCCGGTGATCAGGAGGTCGTGGGTTCGAATCCTGCTCGAGTATGTACGCCCATGATTTTTTATCATGGCTACTACTAAAACACTGATCAATTCAGTGCTTATTTACGTCGATGTAGGGCAATTTGTCAATCAGTTGCAATGAAAACATCACGACGGAAGAACTTCATAAATTTGAATAACAAAAGCAGTACCCGCTGCATGCTATAAGGATTAGAACCAACACTTGCTGTCGGGCGAAAGCTCGGTGGTCTAGTGGAGATGACGCCTGTCCGGTGATCAGGAGGTCGTGGGTTCGAATCCTGCTCGAGTATGTACGCCCATGATTTTTTATCATGGCTACTACTAAAACACTGATCAATTCAGTGCTTATTTACGTCGATGTAGGGCAATTTGTCAATCAGTTGCAATGAAAACATCACGACGGAAGAACTTCATAAATTTGAATAACAAAAGCAGTACCCGCTGCATGCTATAAGGATTAGAACCAACACTTGCTGTCGGGCGAAAGCTCGGTGGTCTAGTGGAGATGACGCCTGTCCGGTGATCAGGAGGTCGTGGGTTCGAATCCTGCTCGAGTATGTACGCCCATGATTTTTTATCATGGCTACTACTAAAACACTGATCAATTCAGTGCTTATTTACGTCGATGTAGGGCAATTTGTCAATCAGTTGCAATGAAAACATCACGACGGAAGAACTTCATAAATTTGAATAACAAAAGCAGTACCCGCTGCATGCTATAAGGATTAGAACCAACACTTGCTGTCGGGCGAAAGCTCGGTGGTCTAGTGGAGATGACGCCTGTCCGGTGATCAGGAGGTCGTGGGTTCGAATCCTGCTCGAGTATGTACGCCCATGATTTTTTATCATGGCTACTACTAAAACACTGATCAATTCAGTGCTTATTTACGTCGATGTAGGGCAATTTGTCAATCAGTTGCAATGAAAACATCACGACGGAAGAACTTCATAAATTTGAATAACAAAAGCAGTACCCGCTGCATGCTATAAGGATTAGAACCAACACTTGCTGTCGGGCGAAAGCTCGGTGGTCTAGTGGAGATGACGCCTGTCCGGTGATCAGGAGGTCGTGGGTTCGAATCCTGCTCGAGTATGTACGCCCATGATTTTTTATCATGGCTACTACTAAAACACTGATCAATTCAGTGCTTATTTACGTCGATGTAGGGCAATTTGTCAATCAGTTGCAATGAAAACATCACGACGGAAGAACTTCATAAATTTGAATAACAAAAGCAGTACCCGCTGCATGCTATAAGGATTAGAACCAACACTTGCTGTCGGGCGAAAGCTCGGTGGTCTAGTGGAGATGACGCCTGTCCGGTGATCAGGAGGTCGTGGGTTCGAATCCTGCTCGAGTATGTACGCCCATGATTTTTTATCATGGCTACTACTAAAACACTGATCAATTCAGTGCTTATTTACGTCGATGTAGGGCAATTTGTCAATCAGTTGCAATGAAAACATCACGACGGAAGAACTTCATAAATTTGAATAACAAAAGCAGTACCCGCTGCATGCTATAAGGATTAGAACCAACACTTGCTGTCGGGCGAAAGCTCGGTGGTCTAGTGGAGATGACGCCTGTCCGGTGATCAGGAGGTCGTGGGTTCGAATCCTGCTCGAGTATGTACGCCCATGATTTTTTATCATGGCTACTACTAAAACACTGATCAATTCAGTGCTTATTTACGTCGATGTAGGGCAATTTGTCAATCAGTTGCAATGAAAACATCACGACGGAAGAACTTCATAAATTTGAATAACAAAAGCAGTACCCGCTGCATGCTATAAGGATTAGAACCAACACTTGCTGTCGGGCGAAAGCTCGGTGGTCTAGTGGAGATGACGCCTGTCCGGTGATCAGGAGGTCGTGGGTTCGAATCCTGCTCGAGTATGTACGCCCATGATTTTTTATCATGGCTACTACTAAAACACTGATCAATTCAGTGCTTATTTACGTCGATGTAGGGCAATTTGTCAATCAGTTGCAATGAAAACATCACGACGGAAGAACTTCATAAATTTGAATAACAAAAGCAGTACCCGCTGCATGCTATAAGGATTAGAACCAACACTTGCTGTCGGGCGAAAGCTCGGTGGTCTAGTGGAGATGACGCCTGTCCGGTGATCAGGAGGTCGTGGGTTCGAATCCTGCTCGAGTATGTACGCCCATGATTTTTTATCATGGCTACTACTAAAACACTGATCAATTCAGTGCTTATTTACGTCGATGTAGGGCAATTTGTCAATCAGTTGCAATGAAAACATCACGACGGAAGAACTTCATAAATTTGAATAACAAAAGCAGTACCCGCTGCATGCTATAAGGATTAGAACCAACACTTGCTGTCGGGCGAAAGCTCGGTGGTCTAGTGGAGATGACGCCTGTCCGGTGATCAGGAGGTCGTGGGTTCGAATCCTGCTCGAGTATGTACGCCCATGATTTTTTATCATGGCTACTACTAAAACACTGATCAATTCAGTGCTTATTTACGTCGATGTAGGGCAATTTGTCAATCAGTTGCAATGAAAACATCACGACGGAAGAACTTCATAAATTTGAATAACAAAAGCAGTACCCGCTGCATGCTATAAGGATTAGAACCAACACTTGCTGTCGGGCGAAAGCTCGGTGGTCTAGTGGAGATGACGCCTGTCCGGTGATCAGGAGGTCGTGGGTTCGAATCCTGCTCGAGTATGTACGCCCATGATTTTTTATCATGGCTACTACTAAAACACTGATCAATTCAGTGCTTATTTACGTCGATGTAGGGCAATTTGTCAATCAGTTGCAGTGAAAACATCACGACGGAAGAACTTCATAAATTTGAATAACAAAAGCAGTACCCGCTGCATGCTATAAGGATTAGAACCAACACTTGCTGTCGGGCGAAAGCTCGGTGGTCTAGTGGAGATGACGCCTGTCCGGTGATCAGGAGGTCGTGGGTTCGAATCCTGCTCGAGTATGTACGCCCATGATTTTTTTATCATGGCTACTACTAAAACACTGATCAATTCAGTGCTTATTTACGTCGATGTAGGGCAATTTGTCAATCAGTTGCAATGAAAACATCACGACGGAAGAACTTCATAAATTTGAATAACAAAAGCAGTACCCGCTGCATGCTATAAGGATTAGAACCAACACTTGCTGTCGGGCGAAAGCTCGGTGGTCTAGTGGAGATGACGCCTGTCCGGTGATCAGGAGGTCGTGGGTTCGAATCCTGCTCGAGTATGTACGCCCATGATTTTTTATCATGGCTACTACTAAAACACTGATCAATTCAGTGCTTATTTACGTCGATGTAGGGCAATTTGTCAATCAGTTGCAATGAAAACATCACGACGGAAGAACTTCATAAATTTGAATAACAAAAGCAGTACCCGCTGCATGCTATAAGGATTAGAACCAACACTTGCTGTCGGGCGAAAGCTCGGTGGTCTAGTGGAGATGACGCCTGTCCGGTGATCAGGAGGTCGTGGGTTCGAATCCTGCTCGAGTATGTACGCCCATGATTTTTTATCATGGCTACTACTAAAACACTGATCAATTCAGTGCTTATTTACGTCGATGTAGGGCAATTTGTCAATCAGTTGCAATGAAAACATCACGACGGAAGAACTTCATAAATTTGAATAACAAAAGCAGTACCCGCTGCATGCTATAAGGATTAGAACCAACACTTGCTGTCGGGCGAAAGCTCGGTGGTCTAGTGGAGATGACGCCTGTCCGGTGATCAGGAGGTCGTGGGTTCGAATCCTGCTCGAGTATGTACGCCCATGATTTTTTATCATGGCTACTACTAAAACACTGATCAATTCAGTGCTTATTTACGTCGATGTAGGGCAATTTGTCAATCAGTTGCAATGAAAACACCACGACGGAAGAACTTCATAAATTTGAATAACAAAAGCAGTACCCGCTGCATGCTATAAGGATTAGAACCAACACTTGCTGTCGGGCGAAAGCTCGGTGGTCTAGTGGAGATGACGCCTGTCCGGTGATCAGGAGGTCGTGGGTTCGAATCCTGCTCGAGTATGTACGCCCATGATTTTTTATCATGGCTACTACTAAAACACTGATCAATTCAGTGCTTATTTACGTCGATGTAGGGCAATTTGTCAATCAGTTGCAATGAAAACATCACGACGGAAGAACTTCATAAATTTGAATAACAAAAGCAGTACCCGCTGCATGCTATAAGGATTAGAACCAACACTTGCTGTCGGGCGAAAGCTCGGTGGTCTAGTGGAGATGACGCCTGTCCGGTGATCAGGAGGTCGTGGGTTCGAATCCTGCTCGAGTATGTACGCCCATGATTTTTTATCATGGCTACTACTAAAACACTGATCAATTCAGTGCTTATTTACGTCGATGTAGGGCAATTTGTCAATCAGTTGCAATGAAAACATCACGACGGAAGAACTTCATAAATTTGAATAACAAAAGCAGTACCCGCTGCATGCTATAAGGATTAGAACCAACACTTGCTGTCGGGCGAAAGCTCGGTGGTCTAGTGGAGATGACGCCTGTCCGGTGATCAGGAGGTCGTGGGTTCGAATCCTGCTCGAGTATGTACGCCCATGATTTTTTATCATGGCTACTACTAAAACACTGATCAATTCAGTGCTTATTTACGTCGATGTAGGGCAATTTGTCAATCAGTTGCAATGAAAACATCACGACGGAAGAACTTCATAAATTTGAATAACAAAAGCAGTACCCGCTGCATGCTATAAGGATTAGAACCAACACTTGCTGTCGGGCGAAAGCTCGGTGGTCTAGTGGAGATGACGCCTGTCCGGTGATCAGGAGGTCGTGGGTTCGAATCCTGCTCGAGTATGTACGCCCATGATTTTTTATCATGGCTACTACTAAAACACTGATCAATTCAGTGCTTATTTACGTCGATGTAGGGCAATTTGTCAATCAGTTGCAATGAAAACATCACGACGGAAGAACTTCATAAATTTGAATAACAAAAGCAGTACCCGCTGCATGCTATAAGGATTAGAACCAACACTTGCTGTCGGGCGAAAGCTCGGTGGTCTAGTGGAGATGACGCCTGTCCGGTGATCAGGAGGTCGTGGGTTCGAATCCTGCTCGAGTATGTACGCCCATGATTTTTTTTATCATGGCTACTACTAAAACACTGATCAATTCAGTGCTTATTTACGTCGATGTAGGGCAATTTGTCAATCAGTTGCAATGTTCCAAATTGTTGTGATTTCCCACATTTTTGGGAATGTGCCACACTCTTTTCATACTCCATCCTTAAAACCTGTGAAAGCAAATAAACATTATGATACTCACATCATAATAACCCATCCACTAAAAATATCAAGAATATACAGAATGATCAAAGAGAATGTGGTATAAATGGAACAGAGAGATTAGACCCACTTTTACCCCAGACAGGAAAATTCAAGAGTGATGTATTTGTGACCATTAACGAAAATGAAATTAGACAAAGATCCATGAATTTGAAGACTTGTGAGGTATTGAAAGATATACCAGAAAAGTCAGATTATTTGAGGCTTTGACTTCAACAGAGAGGGAGGCTTGAAAGTTTGTCTAAGAGAGAGAGAAAAAAAAGAATGAGAAAAAAGTGTTTGATTTTTTTTTGGGGGGGGGGGGGGGCGGGGGGGCAAAACATGCCTTGTATAGGTCATCAGAGTTTTGCAGACACAATCGCAGATTTCTCCGTAGCCAGAGGTAAATAAAGGTATTAACCTGCTGGCATAGTGCATCTGAAGGCTTTTGATATGTCTCTGCTTGAGGAAACCTCTCTCTATTAAAGTTATTTTTTGTTCCCCCCTCTACTATTCTGACTTCATGTCTTCAGAAGCTGGGTGGACTGGGTGGGATAGTTGGAAGACAAAGATGAAAGTACACATGCCAGCCAGAAAGTGTGGATTGCCAAAAAACAGTATCTCTCCTTTTCTCTCTGTCTCTCTCTGTCTCCATATATCTATCTACAATTGTATCTATCTATCTATCTATCTATCTATCTATCTATCTATTTATCTATCTATCTATTTGTCTGTCTATCTATTTGTCTGCCTGTCTATCTATCTATCTATCTATCTATCTATCTGTCTGTCTATCTATCTGTCTGTCCTTCTATCTATCTGTCTATCTATCTATCTATCTATCTACATTGTATCTATCTATCTATCTATTTATCTATCATTCTATCTATATGTCAGGGCTCAATACTATCTTTCTGTCTGGTGGCCCTTTTAGGCCACCAAAATCTCAAAATTATATGACTTTTTTTTTTTTTTTTGGGGGGGGGTCCAGCAAAAGATGTGTAGTGGCCCTAAATGAAAGTGAAAGTAACAGTTCTTTTTCAGTCCTGGTTGCCTGATCAGGCCACCAAAAGATAAATTTGGTGGCCTGACACCAATTTTTAGTGGCCCCGCGTCACCAGGCCACCACCGATGTTAAGCCATGTATGTATGTTTTGAAAATAGATAAATCAGTAGAAATAAAGATATATTTTGAGGTGTGAATTTTCTTAAATTGAAGAAAATTTGCCTCAACCTTCACCCCTCTGATTAATATTCTCTTTCAAAGATATATTTATGATAAATTTGACATGTTTTATTGAAGCATGTATCCTAAATACACACAGATGTGAATTTTCAAGAGTTCAATACATTATTACCTCCGCCAAGGGGGGAGGTTATGTTTTCGTTACCGTTGGTTTGTTTGTTAGTTGGTTCATTCGTTCGTTTGTCTGTGTGCAAAATAACTCAAAAAGTAGTCAACGGAGTGAGATGAAACTTGCAGGAAAGGTTTAGAATGACACAAGTACAAACGATTAACTTTTGGCAGTGATCCGAGAATTTTGGGGGAATTTATGAAGGATTTTTGATACTTTAGCAGGTAGGGTCAATGAACTTGGGAGTTCAGGCTGCGCGTATTTGAGGTTTGCATGCGCGCACTTAAGTGTGTGCTCTAGCTTCTGCTAGGGCGAGGCGCGCGGTGCAGCTGAGGGTTTATGACGTAACATTATTAAAGGACAAGTTCACCTTCATAAACATAAGGATTGAGAGAATGTAGCAATATCAGTAGACCACATCATTGAAAGTTTGAGGAAAATCGGACAATCCGTTCAAAAGTTATGAATTTTGAAGTTTTTGTGCAGTAACCGCTGGATGAGAAGACTACTGCAGTCTGTGAATAACTTAAATGTCACATGCGTACAACAATATAAGGAAAATATAAAGAGAATTTCACAAAATGTCATGTTTTGAAAAAAGTACACATTCCCCCGACTCGTTACCGACAAATGTTATGGGTAATATTATTCCCCCTGCCTTTAGGAAGAGGCAAGTCAAGTGCTCTTTTATTGTGCGAAAAAAGTGAAAATATGTTGAATTTTCTTTACATTTTCTTTATACTGTTGTACGCATATGACTCACAAGCTGTAGTAGTCTCCTCATCCAGCCGTTCCAACACAAAAATTTTAAAAATTCATAACTTTTGCATCGATTGTCCAATTTTCCTCAAACTTTCACTGATGTGTTATACTAATATTGCTGCATTCTCTCAATCCTTATGTTTATGAAGGTGAACTTGTCCTTTAACAAAGGCTTCTATATTGGGAAATCGGGCGGCTTTCAGCACACAATGCTATTAAAGTACGTATGGGTGGAAATCACTGATCTCTGTGGAAGAACAAGATCAGTGCGGTGGATATGAGCTGCATGCTTGGCGGAGGTCTGCGCTCTCAGAGTGCTTCTCTAGTTACACATGAATACATGATTACAAATTGTTCTAAGATGACCTATATGAGTCAATGCAAGGTTTTTACAACAATATTTCAACAGATGAGATATGAGACAAACTGTTCCCCCAAAGAAAAGCTTCATTAGACTTATCAAGTACAGGATTGTAATTGCGTTTATCTATATTCTACAAGTCCCAAATGTACTTGTGTGTGTTTGTCTGTTGTTGTCTCAAGCTGTTTGCTCTTGTTCAAATGTCTTCAACTGGTCTTTCTCGTTCCAATCAAAGGTTGTTTCCAGAATATTCTACACGGTGAACAGGTCTTGGTCTGGGAGGATAACCCTGCCCGAGCTTCGGAGGAGCAATCTACTTTCGGTGAGTTGAAAGTGACCTTGTCAAGGAGAGATTAAAGGACAAGTTCACCTTCATATACATGTGGATTGAGTGAAGGCAACAATGTTAGTAGAACACATCAATGAAAGTTTGGGGGAAAATCCGACAATCCATTCAAAAGTTATGAATTTTTAAAATATCTGTGCAATCATTGCTGGGGAAGAAGACTACTACAGTGTATGATGTCACATGCGTACAACGATATAATGAAAATGAAAAGAGAATTTCACAAAACTTGACGTTTTGAATAAAGGGCACATTTCCTTGACTTGTTACTGACTTATGTTAGGGTAATATTATTCCCCCTGACTTCTGAAAGAGAGAAGTCGAGTGTTCCTTTACTATGTGAGAAAAGTGAGAATATCTTGAATTTTCTTTATACTTTCTTTATATAGTTGTACTCAGTTGTACTCATATGACATATGACATCATATGACAGGGGATCTTCGGATGTTCCGATCAGTTTGAAAACTTTTATACACCTGACTTTCTGTGTCAGTTTGATCTGAATTTGTGTCACGTCACTGGTACTATTTTGATGGCAGTTTTGGATGTAAGATATCACAGAATTCACCTTCTTTTGTGAGATGTAATTCACTGAATAAATTTATCTTGAACATTGCTACCAACCCCATATGCCCATCTGGCATAGACGAGTAACAGTTTGATGTTTTTCATGCTGACTTTTTGAAATCGTGTAAAACTTATCTAATAGAATGCTAGGAATTTCATTAAATGCAAACATAACATAATATAACATAACATAACATAACATAACATAACATAACATAAGTTGTGAAAATTGGATAAAGTGATGTTAGATGACTTTAATGTAGAATTTTAACAAGCAATGATGCAATGCTGATTGTATGGGGTATAGTGTAGCAGTTGTTATTGACAAGCCAGAAACATGCTTTTTGTTGTACACTCACTTGCAAGCCACTACGAATATGTTGAAATGAGATATTATCTCATCTTATATTCTATTTAATTTTTTTTTTTTTTTGCATTTATGGAGACAAACAAAAATTTTCTTCAAAGCAGGTGAAGGCTTTGAAATTGATTTTGTCTCAGTATGTTCCATTTTCTTGAAGTTGTAATATTTTAGTTGTTTGAATCTAATCTATGGAATATTGAAGTTATTGAAGTCAATATGGCAAATGAGCCAAGTATTCTGTGTAAATCTGGGAATTTGTTTAATACATTCAAATCTTCAGTTTGGTGAAAGTCACTGGGTCAAAGGAAAAAAAAAAACATTGTAGAAAGAAAAAGCAGACAAGTCTCTGTCAAGTTCACCGACACCTTTCATCGATGGATGTCCTGACGTGATTTTTGAGGGGTCAAATGGGGTCACCAGGCACTGACAATTACGTCCCTGTATCCTGGAAGGATCCGTACCAGTCGCCTTGTAGCGCTTTGGTTTAATGACCAGCAAACATAGGTACATTATACGCCAGTCATGCAGCTTTTATTTGGGTAACCCGCACTGTAAATTTGGCAGTGCCGCTGGGCGAGAACAAGACATCGTCTCTTCTTCAAAATGTTTCTTCCGCTGAAATGAAAAAAAAAAAAATTAAAAAGTGAAAAAGAGAAAAAGAAGGAAACAAGTTGTGTTGTGATAAGTGTGTGGATCCTGTTTTGATACAGTTAACCATCGTTTGAAGATAAGCATGGACTGTGGGCGTAGATTGCATTTTTTTTGTTGTTGTTGGTATGATCTGGTGAGAGGATGAGTTTACAAACAAGGTGCAACAAAAAACTCCATATATTGCAGTTTGGGGGGGGGGGGGAGTGAATGAATTTGAAGTAGGGATGAACTTTCAGTAGTGGTTCACCCAAATTTCAAAGTTCACGGCAAACTTTGCGAGCAGGATAGCATGGTGGAGCATCTAAATTATTGACTAAACCGTGATTTACCTTTGTCATCTACTACTAGTCAAAGAGTTACATAAAAAGGGATCAATATCTGGAGGAGAAAAGTGTATCATTTAGTGTTAGAAGCAGATGCAAAACAGTTTTTTGTTGCATTTCCTGTTCTTTGTACCTGGCAGAATTAGCAGGAAAAATATCTTTTCTTTAATATGTAAAGTGAAGAATAAAAAAGAACAATTAAAGTAGTGTGTTCAGAGATATAAGTTTTGAAGGTTTTTTAAACCTATTTATTTGTGAAAATTCCCTGTAATCAATTATGATAATAAAAAGACAATGTATTTTTCTAGTAGTATAATGGAATGCACTGAGAGAAGAGTGCACTCAAGTAATTTTTTTTTCGAGGCTATGATAAAGTAAGTTATACAGCATTTCCTTTACGCAGTATCACACATTTATATGTCTCCTTTTCGATACAGTAGCACACGCTGTTCAATCAACTTTTTGAATTCGGTTTTTTTTTTCCCCCTTGGATTATTGTTCATGCTTTCAGGTGAAATTCTGATAATCATGGATATACTGTAAAATTCTAAAGAAAAAAAAAGGAGAATGCGACAAAGATCCTACATTTAGATATCTACACTTATTTGGTTTACTTCCCTTTATGTGTGATTACATCATGGTCTGCTTAATAGGCCTATGTGGAGATGATCAGGGCATATGCATTTTCTTCTTTGTTACATTTGAAACATTGACTGTGCCTTTAAGAAACTTTGTCCCGCATATTTGTCAGAAAAGAAAATTTATTTCCTGCTGGCTCAGCAAATTAATTCATCTTTCTCCCTCTCTCTGCCTGTCACTCTCTTTCTCTCTATATGCACTCAGCGAAAAAAGAAAGTAAACACTTTTCCGAAGTCATATTTTTCATAGAAGATTTTAATGAAAATCAATGCATTATATACCATGTTAAAGGTAATTTAATTGGCTATTAAGCTAATATGTTATTTAAAAAGAAAACTTTACGCATGACTGAGCACATTCGCTTTTGTTCTCCAAGGCTCAAAATTAAAAATTGCAAAAATTGACATGTTTTCTGTCATTTGCAAATGCCCTTCAGAATAACATTGTTAACAAAAGACCAGTTTTACACAATGAGAGACGTGAATGAAATAGGACAAATAAGTTTTTGTTCTCTTTATCTCTTTATAACCTCTAAGAAAAAAAAATGGGAAACTTAAGGGGAAAATAAGAATTTTCTGTCAAGTCAAACTTCAAATGACATAGTGAATGATATGCTTAAAGATGATTAAATGAGCAGAATTTCTGTATTCATTTCTTTTAATCTAGTGATTAAAGAGTCTATGTGACAATTTCAAGAACCAAACATTATTTACAATTTCTTAATTTGAAAAAAACCCTCAATTTTCTACCATTTTTGTTAATTGTTACTTCTCTTATTTCATTTGAATTTAGATTTGACACAAGATGTGTCATTTTTCTCCATTATTTTTATCCTTCATTGATTTTTGGGGCTTTAGAGATATCATAGAGAACAAAGGTTTATTTTTGCAACTTAATTCATGGTTCTTTTTGTGTGAAATTTGTTGTTTGTTCTTATTGTTCCATGGAAGAGCACATATGCATGAGTGACAACTTGTTCAGTTTTGCAATTTTTGCTTTTGTGCCTTGGAAGAGAAAAACAATGGTGTTCACTCATGCGTAAATTTTCCCGTCTTGTTGACCTACCAGGTTGATAGCCAATTAAATTACCTTCAATATGATATATAATACAATAGCTTTCAACCAAGTATTCGATGAGAAATCTAAACTTGAAAAAGTGTTTACTTTCTTTTTTTGCTGAGTGTATATCTTTCTATCTTCCTATCTATCTGTCTATCTATCCATCTATCGACCTGTCTATATATCTATCTATGTATCTATGTGTCTATCTATCTATCTATCTATCTATCTATCTATCTATCTATCTATTTATTCATCTGTCTATCTATGCATCTATCTGTTTATATGTATCTATCTATCGTAAAACATGATATATTCTTGGCATGAAATTTTCACGAATTGGAGCTGATGGCCTTTTATCATGATATGAAATTTGTGCAAATTGCCACTGGCGTTCAATGCATATAGTGAAGACAAGAACACTTTTCACATGCATTTTAACTTCATGAATCTTGGCAATTGTGAAATTCGCGAAATTAAAATGCACGCGTACATTCCTAGTTTTACAGTTAGCTACTTACCCATCTCTCCCTTCTCCCTTGGTGCCTCCTCATCTCTGCTCAAAGGTCATTGCACTTCTGGAGGAGGAGGATGACATTAACCAGATATCGGATTTCTTCTCCTACGAGCACTTCTACGTCATTTACTGCAAGTTCTGGGAGCTGGACACTGACCATGACCTCTACATCGACAAGAGGGACTTGGCCAGACACCAGGACCATGGTCAGTTGGCCCGAGTTGAGCCAGAATCCACTTTGTAATATTTACATGTTGACCAGTACCTGGTACATTTTGGTTTAGTAAATGTTTTTTTTTTTTTTTTTGCCTGTATTAATTATGAATGAAGTGGTTTCGTTTGTGTACATCATGTTTGATATGATGTGTTTTTTTTTATGTTTTGTTTAGCAAGTAGAGAGGCAGACATGTGTCTAATAAGCAACAAATGCATTAAGAATTATAAAGTGATTGAAAATTGGCACAATGCCAAGACCAGCTTGGAAAAGACATTAAGTTCTGATTTTGTTGCTATGTAATTGTTGCAGTAGCTGGTAGCTCTATCCTGCTGAAACATTTATGAAAATATAAGGGTTTGGTTTTGGTATCATGTGTACAGAATTTTCTGCTCACTAAATTATCACATTTGAGATCTGTATCTTTCAGTAATGTGGATGTAAAGTGCCAGAAAGCCACACAGTCAGATTGAGAGTGCAAATCGTGTTCACAGAGAACGAAATAATGTAATCTCAGCTTTACAAGATTTTTTATACCCCCGCCAAACGAAGTTTGAAGGGGGTATATAGGAATGAGCGGACGGTCGGGCGGTCGGGCGGTCGGTCAGGCGGTCGGTCTGGCGGTCGGTCCGTTGCAAATCTTGCGTCGCGAACTACTTCCTCAGTTTTCAACCGATTCCCATAAAACTTGGCACAGATGTGTGCCTTGGGTTGTAGATGTGCAAGACGTATTTTTTGACAGTACCCAAAAGTACGTTGCCATGGTAACGGCATATTATGGGCAAAAATGGGTACAAATCTTGCGTCGCGAACTCCTCCCACAGTTTTTGATCAATTTTTATGAAATTAGGTACAGATGTTCATCTGAATATGCTAATGTGCAAGACACATATTTCCGCAGTGGCAAAAAGTGCGTTGCCATGGTAACGGCATGTTATTGGTAAAATATAGGGCAAAATGCTTCATGGCAAAACTGCTTCATCAGTGTTCTTCCAATTCTCATGGAATTCATATTGAATGTTTGTCTTAGGATATAGGTCAGCATGACACATTTCTTGACAGTGACAAAAAGTATGTTGCCATGGTAACAGCTCACATATTATGAGCCAAAATGATGGAAAACGCAGTGGCAAAAAGTGCGTTGCCATGGTAACGGCATGTTATTGGTCAAATATAGGGCAAAATGCTTCATGGCAAAACTGCTTCATTAGTGTTCTTCCAATTCTCATGGAATTCATATTGAATGTTTGTCTTAGGATATAGGTCAGCATGACACATTTCTTGACAGTGACAAAAAGTATGTTGCCATGGTAACAGCTCACATATTATGAGCCAAAATGATGGAAAATTTTGTGTTGCAAACTACTTCCTCAGTTTTTGCCCAATTTCCATGAAACTTGGTACAGATGTGTGCCTTTGGTTGTAGATGTGCAAGACGCATTTTTTGACAGTACCCGAAAGTACGTTGCCATGGTAACGGCATATTAATGGCAGAAGATGAAGGAAAGATCTTGCGGATTTAACTACTTCCTCAGTTTTTTGACCAAAGCTTATGAAATGTGGCACACACCTTGATCTTGGTGGGAAGATGTGGAAGACATATTTTTCGGACGTGTCGGAAGCTGCGTTGCCATGGTAACGGCATATAAATGGCAGAAGATCAAGGAAAGATCTTGCGGATTGAACTACTTCCTCTGTATTCGACTGAAGCTCATGAAATGTGGCACACACATTGGTCTTGGTGGGAAGATGTGCAAGACATATTTTTTGGACGTGTCGGAAGCTGCGTTGCCATGGTAACGGCATATTAATGGCGGAAGATCAAGGAAAGATCTTGTGGATTGAACTACTTCCTCAGTTTTTGACAAAAGCTTATGAAATGTGGCACACACAATAGTCTTGGTGGGAAGATGTGCAAGACATATTTTTCGGACGTGTCGGAAGCTGCGTTGCCATGGTAACGGCATTTAAATGGCAGAAGATCAAGGAAAGATCATTCCTTGGGTAAGACTGTCGTCACAGGGCGGGGGTATTAATCACCTTCAGTGATATTTCTAGTTTTTTCTTATTGAGGGCGAAACAGATATATTCACTTATTGGAACTTTGTTTTCAGAGATGGATGCAATGCGTCTTTGCAAGTTTTGAGAGGTTACATTTCTTTGACACGAGGAGAACATATCTTGCCAATAGGGAGAACAATCCTTTGCAGTGGGGAAACTTTGTGCTATTTTAGTTTGTGCTGATAGTATTATGACTCAAACATCATGAGAAGGTCCACTTGGTACTTGGTGTATATTATCAGTGTTTAAAAACAGTATAAATGTATTTTTCCTGTCCTTTTTTTTTTCTTCCATGCAGCCCTGTCATCAAGAATGATTGATAGAATCTTCTCCCCTGGGACGGTGCTGAGGTAGGTTCCATATTTTCAAACATCCACCCCCCCCCCCCCATACACAAATTCAAGACACACAATGTCATGTAGTGATAAGGTGCTAAAATGGCACAAGGAAATATGCTAACCTATAATGCACAGTCACAATCATTAAATTGTGCATTGTGTCCATGAAAGTCTGTCATTTCTTAATTCATGTCTCTGGATATCCCTCTGACCGGTTTGTTCCAATTTCTAATGTATATTTCCTTCATGAATGTCAATCCAAAATGATTCCCAAAGTTTGTCCCAAGGCTTTCCTGACCTAGCAATAATTATTCATCACCAATGTCTCTTTGTTGATATGTGCAATACAGTTGAACCTCTCGTATCCGGACAAGTCGGGACCGGGGCTCATTCGGATGAGGGATTTTGCCGGATACGGGAGACTCAATGCTTTATACATGTACATATACATACACATGTACTGATTTAGCCCGTTGTAGTACCACATGTAGTAATGTGTATACTGCAACCTTTTCATTGTTACACTCAGTAACAGACCCCAAAATAGAGGTTCGTGTTTGCAAGAATGAAATCATTTTCTTTTATAAATTCTTGGGATGATTTACCTAAATAATTATGAAGAAATGTATCAAGTATATGGAATTCATGTGTGATTGTGTAGGAGTTCTCAAGGAGTTGGGAATCCCCCTTTCCTCCCGTAATTATTGGGAAAAAATCACAGCGAGATTGCGTCCGTATAATAGAGAGATCCGGATAAAGGGAGGCCGGATAAGAGAGGTTCAACTGTAATAGGAAAAAACAAAACAAAAGTATGTATGTAAGTATGTATCTGCATATGTATGTATGTATGTATGTATAACTGTATGAAATGTGTAATTGTATGTATATGTGTAAGTATGTAATTGTGCATATGTATGAAAGTATGTATGGGTGTATGTATGTAAATTTATATGCACAATGTATGTATATAATTATGTATGTATGTAAGAGTGTATGTATTCAAGTGAACCTTAACATGAGTTGCTCTCTAATGTCCATGGTTCTGTGCCGTGCTGTAATCATTCATTTTCCTCTCCACCCATGGCAGCTCTGCGTCTGTGAGGGAAGGCAGGATGAGTTACTACGAGTTTGTCTGGTTTCTTCTTTCTGAGGAGGACAAGAAACAGCCCACCAGGTAAACATTTCTTGTGCAATTAGAGTCTGCTGTTGGACCCCTTTAAAGGCATCATGTACTGTTTGCAGATAAAACAAAAACCAAGCTTTAGTGCTTCAAAATAGTTCTGAAATGTGAGTGAGGGATAGAAATAGTGTAAAAAAGTTAGTATAATCAATGTTAAGTATTGTTAAATATACAAAATGCAAACAATAGTTATATATTAAAATTGTTTCTTGACTAAACTGTCTACAGTTATGGTTTATTGAGAAAAATAGTGATATCTCCTCATATTTCAGGCTTTATTGCAAAATTTTCATAGGGTAGGATGTTTTGTATTACAGCTGACCTACACATATGCATCAAATGTGATAACTCGAACATTTTTTAAATCACTGCTCCCAAAGGTAAAAAGTATCTTTAATGTATCCTTTAAAGGGTGTGTACAGTTCTGGTCGAGGTGAGAATTTAGCTTTTAACGTTTTGTGAGATATTCAGAAACCACTCTATGAGATGTCAAAGAGCATGCAATTCTAAGGGGTATCAAAAGTTTATTTGATGAAAATCGGTTTTAAAATGGCTGAGATATCCCAAAACAAGATGAGACAAAGAGATCATAATAAAAGGCGTGGCCTGTCGCCTTTTATTATTATCACTTTTTTGGATATCTCAGCCATTTGAAAACCAATTTTCGTCAAATATACATTGAATCCTTCTTAAAATTGCATTGTCTTTCATATTTCATAAGAGGTTTCTCATTATCTCACTTAGGAATGTTCAAAACATGAATCTCCACCTCAACTAGTACTGTACAGTCCCTTTAAAGGACACTTTCACCTAAATACACATGTGGATTGAGTGAATGCAGCAAAATTAGTAGAACACATGAGTGAAAGTTGGAGGTAAATGGGACAATCCATTCAAAGTTTTGAATTTTAAATTTTCTGTGCAGTCTTTGCTGGATGAGAAGACTACTACCGTTTCTGAAGTCACATGCGTATAACAATATAGAACAATATCAGGAAAACATTAGATGATTTCGCAAAATTTCATTTTTGAAAAAAGCACATATTCCCTCAACTTGCTACTGATGTATGTTAAGGGTGATATTATTACCCCTACTTTCTGAAAGAGGCAAGTCAGGTGCTCCTTAACCCGCTGAGGACGGACTAATTATCCTGCAACACTCATTTCCCATAGACACTTGCCCGAGTTTACTCTGGACTTGTCCTCAAGGGGTTAATTATGCAGGATGTAGAATAATGCAGCTCAGTTTTCTTCAACTCTCAGCTTTCCACTTTGCCGTCTTCAATTTGTCCTTCTCTCTCCCCGTCATCACTCATTCTTCCATCTCTCGCTCGTTCTGTCTGTCCGACCGCCAGCATCGAATACTGGTTCCGCTGCCTCGACATCGACGGAGATGGCTACCTGTCCATGTTTGAGCTGGAGTTCTTCTACGAGGAGCAGCTGAACAAGATGGAGAGTCTTGGGATTGAGACGCTACCGTTTGAGGATTGCTTGTGTCAGGTTCGTTGCAGATAATGCCGATCATCTAGGTGGAGGATGCAGCTATTGTCTTCACTGTTACATGCGCGCTAAGCATCTGATGCGGCGAGACTACAAGCAGTGGAAGCATCCACCGCCTACATCTACTCGTCTTGCTTCAGTCGTTGTTTTCTTATCATCGACTATAAATTGGTGGCTGTTTTTCGTATGAAAACTGCCAAGGATTTGTAGTCGATAATAAGAAAACGACTAAAGCAAGTCGAGTGGATATAGGTGGTGGATGCTTCCACTGCTTGTAGTCTTGCCGCATCAGACATTTTATAGGGTGACAGTAAAGACCAAAGCTGCATCTTCCATGTAGATTATAGGCTAAGGGAGATGTAATAAGTGAGAGAAAAATACAGGCAACTCCTGTCATAATTAAGTCCTCGGGTCTGGCAGTTTTCCTTCTTAATATCGAAATGTATTGAAGCTGAACAAGAGTTGTTCCTAACCATACTTGCACCTTGTCCCAACTCAAGCTATAACCAAAGACTGTGACATCATCACTTTGGTACTCTACACGTATTCAGAAGAGCAATTTCATGCTACCGAAGTGAGATGAAAAGTTTAGGGATAATCCACTTTTAGAATTTCATCGTAGGAGTTTACCAAGTTTGAATTATAACATTGACCTCGTCCCATGCAGCTCCTGGACCTTGTCAAGCCCCGGCATCCCGACTACATCACCCTGCACGACCTCAAGAACTGCAAGCTGGCCTACATCTTCTTTGACACCCTCTTCAACCTGGAGAAATTCCTGGAGCATGAGCAGAGGGACCCGTTTGCCACCAACCGAGTGAGTCGAGAAGCTCTCATGGAGGAGTTCCTTACTAATTAGCATTATGCCTGTCGGGGTTTACGGCATTGTCCGTGTCATGTTCACTAGAGTAGCACTGTACACTAACAGTACTGTGATATATCAATTTGTACAGCAGTCATACTCAATTGGTTCCACAACATTTGACAAGAAGAAGTGGTAGGAAAATATGTTGAATTACACTACTAGGTCTTACAGGTTACACATCCCTTTTGCAAATGTCATAAGATTTTGCATGGTTGAAGAATAAAGTCTTCTCACATTGTGCATGAAATCCTTACCATAATTCATCTCAAGAGTTTTTTTTTAAGAAATGAAAAACTTTACCCATATCATTCAAGAATATTACCCACGTTTGTGCCGAGAATAACAGTTGGTATTTTGGGGGGTCTGAATAAATTCACTGGAAATCTATAGTATTGTTTCTCCCTCAATGATAAAGAAGTTTCCAGCTTTATTATTCTGAGGAAAGGTCTAAATTACCTACCTGTATAATATACCAGCTTATGAAAGGAATCTGATTTTTCAGAGTTACAAAAGGAACATATGAACTTTAACCCTAACTAGGCCAAGCTATTTAGGTAGATGATAGAGCCAGGGGGGCTCCCATGCCCCCCCTCCAGATCTCGGCAGTCGACCTCGCGATCATGAAGAAAATTGGCACACACATTGCCTATAGATGATGTAATCTAAAGTACCATGAAGTTAATTTTTCAAAAAATTATTATTTATGCTGAATTATGCTAATTTATGCATAATGATGCATGAAATCAGACAATTTGGTATAAATCACTAAATAAAGCTCAAAACAGGCACATTTTTTGTGTGTAAATATTCTTTTTAGTGTCCTTAGCAAATGTAAGAGAAAAAAAATTGTGGCATCAGAAAAATTTCTTAATTTTTTTATTGTTTTTTAAATTTATTATGTATTTCTTTGTTTTTTCGACTTTGTGTTTTTCATTGTTTTTCAATGAAATTTGTCCGCAACATTGTTCCAAACAAGAAAATATGTTATTAATTGATTTTAATCAATAAAACCCCAAAATAATCATGCTTTTATGAAATTTGCCTGTAAGCACAGTTTGCATTGAAATTGCAATTTTTGGTCCGACATGCACGTACATATTTATGCACAACTTCAGAACCGCGCTCCCGGGCATCGCAAATTTGGTGTTAAATGATGCGGGAGACTCGAAAGAAAAAAGTCATGAAACATCGCGGCGGTAGCTTTTCACGATAACGATACATCGCGCGGAACGTGGAGGGGGGGGGCTCTGAGGCCCCCCCGGCCTAGTTAGGGTTAAGCATAAGGTATCTTTAAATGTTGCAAATAAGGGTCCAATACTTGTTAAAGCTACAATTTACAATAGTGTGGAGACAATCGTAGTTTAGTATGTTTGTATATCAGAATACTTTGTGAGGGTAAATCACATTGAACACGCAGGGTGCATATTTTATGAGGATGTATCCATCACTTGACAGAAGGCAAATCTTAAAAGTGTTTCGGGTAGCACTGGTGTAGACTCATCTTTGATTTTCATCCTACCTCTTGAACAGGACTATGACAGCGATGTGCCAGAGCCAACTGACTGGGAGAAGTATGCGGCTGATGAGTACGAGCTGCTGGTAGCGGAGGAAGGGGGTCAAGATACCCAGGCGCAGTCTGTGCAAGGAGAGGAGGGGTAAGTGTGGGTTGTTGGCAAGTCTGGGTCTAGGGGTAAGAGGGCCCAGGCTGGTAGTTGGGTAGCAAGGGGGAATTCTTGGTATGGGGGTAAGAAAGGGGGACTGTGGGTGAAGAGGTGAGTCTAGATGTGGGGGGATTATGGAGGACTATGGATTTAGGGGTGGGAGGAATGAGTCTTGGTCGTGGTGAGGAAGAGAGACTTTGGATTTAGGGGTTGAAAGGCCCCCAATACCACACCTTCCAAGATAATATTCATTCGTTTAGCAATTTTTGCAAGTAATGTATTCTGTCTTTCTTTTCCCTAGTTATCCATCTGCTGCTTGTCAACTCAATTTAGACTAGTGATGAAAAATATCTCAACAGACATCATTCATGTGCACTCACCGGAATAATATTCAAACTATTTCTTTCTTCAACAATCTCTCCCCCTTTCCTTCGATCTGTCATCTCACAGGGACTATGCAGACGACTTTGAGTCCGACGACGACATCATAACCATCGACCTGCGGCAGAAGGCGACCATCTCGGAGCCCGGGTCCGATCCCCAGCGGAACAAGTGGGTGGACGACAATCAGGACGGCTCTGGAAACAAGTTGTCATGACGATAGTCACGCCCCCCGGATGGTGGCAGTGTCCCAGACACAGATTAGCTGCTTCCAAAGGAGCATAAATTCTATCTAGTAAGCAAACAGTGACAGAAGATGGAGGTCCTGTTTGGTAAAGGTGAAGATTATTTGATATGATCATAGCAATTACCATGGCAACAACAAATTATCCTGGGTATGAGCTGTTGCTATGGTAACTGTTTCAATGAGTGTTAGTCATAATGTCCAGTAAGTCTTTTATATCATTATTTCGACAGAGTGCAGATGGATTATGTTTTGATCTGTGCATGCCTGTGAATTTTTCTTTTTCTGTATTCTTATGTATCAGTCATTAAATGATGCCAATATTCTTTCAAAAATCAAAATCGGTACCAAAAAGGAATTTGGCATTATTTATTGAAACGAGTTCTAGTAAATCATCAAAGGGACTGTACTGCTAATTTTTGAAGTCGTGTTCTCTGCGCATGAGATAAATTGTCACACACAAATTTGACACAAATTTTGCATGCAACTTACACTTGATGCCAATGGATTTAGCGTTACATTGTTTGTGATGCGAATGGATCAGTAATTCACGATTTGCCAAGTCCAGATGAATTTCAGCAGATGAAATAAATGGAGAGGAATTTCGCAGTATCTCGTAGAAATGAAAAAATAATTTAGAATAAGAAGAAAATGTGAGAAGAATTCACACTTTATAACTTCACTAGTTACAAGTCACATATATGTACTCAAGACAGTAATATGCAAGAATGCTGAAAAAATTGAAGCAATATAACTGTGACTGCTGATACATTTTTGCACTTGTCAACCTTCACAAGTATGGTTGCATTGTTGATCTGATATTTCCTTTACAAAGAAAAAGGACAAAAGGAAATGAAATATGTGCAAGGCCTGTAGCTCTACATTGACTCTCTGTAATGTGTGTAGTATTAGTGGTAGACTATTTTTGATATACCATTGCGAGCAGTACTGTCAAAGGTACCGAGTTATATCAAGAAGTATTACAAGAAATATATATTTTGGCCAAGATGCTGCGGCAAAGTTCCCAAACACTTAATTCTTGTCACAACTTATATTCCCTCCCAAAGCAGTTTGCCAATTCTGGACTGTCCCACCTGTTAAAACACAAACTTGCCATGGAATTGATAATGTACTTATGATATTGCTGTCCAATTGTAATACAGCTTTCCCCACTTTAGTGAGACAGCTGACTAGATGTATGCGCAAGGAGTTTCTTACTCGTGCAATACCTTTCTGAAGATGTGATTGACACATTTGGTTTGGATGTATGGAGGCTGTTGGATATTATATACCCGTATCACAATCACACCTAAGGTGCGTTCGAGCGCTCCAAAGTGAACAAGAGCGAATTGTACAGTGCTGTTCCAGAATTGGAGCGTTCAAACGCTCTGTGGTGGAAGCGTACCTCTTGAGTTATTTTAGAGGGGGGTCACACATTTTGTAGCAACAGGGTCATTCACTTGGCGTGCTTAAGCTACTTACAGATGTCCCGAACAAAGAGAACGAACTCTTTGTATTATGATGTATGTGCATGTTACATGCATTCTTCACGTACAAATTTTGGGTACGGTCTTGGTACGTTTTTGGAGCACTTCGGGAAGTGGTCCACTTTGGCTCTGTACAGTTTGGTGCGGTACACTTTAGGAGTGTGTGAGTGCTTCTCTGAAGCAGGTATGGCACAGCTTAGTTCACTTTGGTAGAGTGCTCAAAAGCACCCCTAGACACATAATTAAAGGGATAGATAAGCCCATAGCACAAACTAATTTGCGGCATTACACTGCCGATATGCATATTAAACCATTTCTTCATCTCTGTTCAAAAGACTTTGATTTGATATAAACATCTTTAACTGTGTTTACTGGTATTTGTAATAAAGTCATTCCTGGTATATTGAGACACTCTCCAGACAATTAAATGCTAATGACTTTAAACCATGAAAGCTCAGTGAAAAAAAAATCATCTCACTTTTTTGTGTGTGTTTAGTTGCTTTGTGAGAATTGGAATTGGAGCAGCTAAAGTTTGCTAATTTCAGATTCATAAGAAGGTACCAGATCCTGTTATGTTATGTGGGATGTGTTGCATTTGATCTAAAGTAAAGCTGTATTGCCATCATTCACATCTGCAGAGTCTCAGAAGCACAATAGAAAAGCATCTCATGTTACAGAGAAGATGGTTCACTGTGAGCCACAAGCTGCCGTCAGTCATTTCAACGACGGTTTCAGATTACAATCCTATTATTATTACGGACCCCCTGTAAAAGTGATAGTCTACTGTCTGGCAGCGGTAGCTTGATATTTCATGAGAAACTTGTTTTCCGTTGATGATCTGATGTTTTGTTTTCATCGCCAGGGGAACGGCTCGTCAGTTGCTTCTGCAATGTGTTACTTCCTGGTTTTGTCTTGGTAATTGTAATACCTTACAAGTTTACCATGTGGTGTTGCAGAATGCAATGAAATACAGGAGTTCTCAATAGTGGCTCGTCTTCCAGGCAAAAACAAAAAAAGGGGGAAAAAATTTAAAAAAAATCAAGATTTTTTTTTTTTTTTTTTGGGGGGGGGGGAGAATGAAATGAATAAATTATAGTGCTCTCATATGACTACTATATATCAAGTTTGAAGTAATTATGCTAATTTTGTGTTTCTGTGTAATATCAAGCTGTGGCGGAGCTCATTACCAATATGTCTCTCTTCCCAACCACCCCAAAATGCCTCGGACTTTGCACACAACTATTTTCCCACATGGTTCTGGCAGAGTTGAAGTCATATATAATTAATATACATGTATATGACATAAATCACATGTGTGAGATATAAGACACATAATAGGACATAAATGACATCTGTGACATACATGACATTATATGACATACTGTATGATATATTTATGGAATCACAGTTTTTCACTCTAAGGATGATTGCAATTACAGTATATCAGACTTGCCACTTTGCACAATGGAATGCAAGCGTATCATGGGAATTGGTCTATTAAACCAAGGAGGTTCGAGAGATGGAGTTACAACTGACTATGATTATTCAATCAGCTGTCAGTTTTCTATGGATGGACAAAAGAATTCCACAGGTGCATTTGTGCCTTTGATGTTCGATGCTTGAAGCCGCCATCTTTCTGAGCAATCTGAAGATTCATTTTTAACGCTAACATAATATCGGTTATATGCTGCTCGTTTATATATCAAATGCAATAAAATTTCACCTAATGATAAAGCATATAAAACAAAAGTCAATTCCATTCGAAAATATGTGCAAAAGTGTAAATCTGAGCTGTATTTTGTGAAAGTGTTCGAAATTTTACCCTCATGGAAAGCCGGTTTTATCACTTTTCTCCTTATTTCCGCCAAGTGAAACTAATATGGTATCATCTTCAAGTATAGTTCTTTATCAATCAATATGTCAGATTATCGTACAGACACGTACAGTCGAGTAATTTTGATATCTATTTCAGCAATATTTGAGCAATTTCTGTTCGCGCACCCCCGTGCCTTTACCATTGTCTACCGCCCATCGTTTGTAAGTAGGGATAGTGAAAAGTAATTACCATCACAAAGACATATCTTCCTTGGAAAGTGGCTGGTGATTATGCAATGAGACACGAGTCAATTGTCTTCGCATCTAAGTGGCAGATCCAGTTTGACACATACTTCAAATATTTTTGAGTGGCGGCTTCAAGCATGGGATCAAAGCGAATAGGACTGTTGTGACTCCATTTTTCGAACCTGCTTGATTAAACAGAACACAAGATTGTGTGTATTATAATCAAGAGTACTTCCATTTATCCCATTTCTCTTCATACTCAGATGACTTCAGGATACTTTGACCTTAGTTTGTACTAATTGATACCATGGCATTAATGCTGGAGTTTGTAGTGAATGTGCATATAACATTTACCAACCTATGTATTTTCAATAGGTTAATGACCTCCAAACACTGACCTATTTTCAATAGATTAATGACCTTCGTACATTAATTTGAGTCCATAGTGCACTCATGTGGGAGTTTTCACATTTTCTGGACCTTGAATTTGAAAATACTAGCTGCATGGGTCTTGAACGGTTCCATTAGTACTCACAATATAACATGTAATCAGAGTGAATGAAATATCAGGCAGATTTTCAGCACAAGTTGTATACTTACAGGACACGACACAGCTACTGTTGTAAACACCAAACAAAAATGTTCAGCCTAAGTGTTTGCTGCGCTTCTATCATATCAATCTCCATCCTACCTTGCTGTTTGCTTGTTAGATCACAAATGCATTGTCAAACTTTAATAATTAACCCCGCCTGAATCCTCCCATCACCTTTCCACCTACAAAAAAAAGAAAAGAACCCCAGAAAATAGATGTACAGTGTATGTAGTCATCTTCTCTGTGACCACTTTTTGATTACAGCTAGTTTTGTATATGCAAGAAAAAAAAAAGAGCAGGAATATGTCACTTAGATTATAACTCTGCAGCAAAATCAGCGAAAAAAAAAAAATATAAGTGCTGTACGTTCAGTCTTATCTCCATGGTAACATCATGCCTTCTCTTGTCTGTTAGATTTGGTAATGGGAGTGGAACTTCTGTCATTTAGAAAAAAAATTAAAAATGTTGACCTCTCTCATTGACTGCTGTATGTTTTGTGAATAACTATCATAAGTCTTACCAGATTAGCGAGTGTAAGGTGATACATCAAACTGTCGTGTTTCGATGGTCAGAATTGAAAATGTGTCTGTTCCAGAGAAAATTTTGCGGTGCTTGTGGCATTACTGAAAATTTTTCAAGTTTGAGATGAATTTAGATATTAATTCTGCCTTCAGGTTTACACTGTTGATAGTAATTTTGTGTTTTGAGTAATGAACTTTTTTGTTTAAAATTGCCACGACCATACTTTATACAGGGCTCCACACTAACTTTTTTATTTGGTGGCCCGATGGGGCCACCAAAATCATTAATTTCACATTTTGGTGGCCCCCAAAAACAATAAAAAACATTAAAATTCCTACTTTTTTTTGATGAGTCAAATATTTAAGTTTTATCATAGTAACAATTGGAAGCTGGACATATCTACTCATAAGTAAACTTCAACAAACTCGCAACACTCACTCTCAGGCACTCATTCAGTCCTTTTCATCCATCCTTTAAACAAATTTAACTGCTGAATGGTAAGACTAAGTATAAATATTCATTGACAGGCGCATGGGTTGCAACATCTTAACATAGATAAATGACATTTTTCAAAAAACTTTGGTGGCCCGATGTGGGCCACCAAATTTGCCCTTCTTTTAAATTTGGTGGCCCGACTTTCATTTTTGGTGGCTGGTGGCCCCGGGCCACCGGGCCACCGTTAGTGTCGAGCCCTGCTTTATACATTGAGTGTTCTCTCAATTCTTTATACTGTAGAATCAGAAATGTTTTGCGTGCATTTTAATTTCACAACATTCGCGAGAGCCAAGATTTGCAAAATTAAAATGTGTGCAAAAGTTCTTGTACACTACATGCATTGGATGCCAGTGGCAATTCAAAAAAATTTCACGCCTCGAAAAAGACCGTCGGCTCCAATTTGTGTGACAATTTTATGCCGCAAACATGTCTTGCTTTACAGTAAATCAGGAGTACTACTCCAAATATAATGGTACATGTTAATCAGCAGTTGTGAAGTCAGCATTGCAGGCATATAATTCAAACAGTAATATATGTGTGATGTATGTATAATCACAGCAATATGAGTAAATATTTCACAACTATGCACACGCCAATGATTGTTTGTTTTGTGTTGTTTTGTTTTTCCTCTTGATACCATGGTTTTGTGTCGAAAAGAAAACAACTCCATGATTTATCTCTGTGCCGGACATCATTATAATTGTACTCATATGGGAACAGTACTGTTTGGATATTTGGGGGAACTTTGTTTTTATTTTTTCATACACTGGCTTCTTCTTGGTCAGCTTTAAGATACAATGTAATATGTGTGCCACTGAGATTTAAGCTAGTGAACTGCTTGAAATGGTAATAAGACCAAATATATGACCACCCTACACAATTGTGATTTTTTTTTAACCGTGACCACAGTACGATTGTCAAATTTCTTAGTCCCACATATACATAACTATGTTAGTAGGTGATAGTATGCAGTACAGGCTTTTCAGCAAGTTTTCTCTTTTCTTTTCATCTTGATCTTATCATCTGAAGTCGGTCAGACCAAATGCAGCATTCTTTGCTTGCAGTGGTGTATTTTGCTAATGGGTTTCTAATACAATGTACTATAATGATACCTGCTAAGTACAGAGCAGGCTTGGGTGTTGTATGGAGACTGCACAGCATACAAGGTGCAGTTACCATAGCAATAGCTGAAATGCTCTCAGCAGATTGGTTGTTGCCTTGTTGCTGCTGTAGCAGCTACTGTCACATTAGCTTGCTCTATAAACTGGTCATTTTTTTTTTCAAAACCTGTACACTGTAATATCACTGAACTACATTTGGATACTCTGAAGCAGTGTTATGATTGAAGTCAAATATTGTATTGTTTACTTTACCTTTGCAATGTATGTACTACTAAGTACTTTTCTATTGTCAAAAAGTGCACTTCTTGAATTTTCTCATGCAAAATTTAGAAAGCGATTATTACAAATGCTTGTATACCGTTTTAAGCAGTCAACCTTGTGTAGGACAAAAAATAAAAAGATAACAATTTTGACATGAAATTGTCAGTTCTACTTCATGAAGATAGATGGCCAATTCACGAAAAAGTTTGGTCTTTACGGTGCATGAAATGTGAAATTTTGATATCAATTGGTGTAATTATGGCTTATGCAAGGTTGACTGTAAACTAATCAATGAATTCTGTGAATTTTCTCAGTGTGATATGCTATGTGCAGGGAATTCTATATGTCTTTATATAATTATAGATATCGATGACTCTATGATAATGTATAGCAATAGATATAAAATTGTGAAAGTGGACATATAGATAAGCGAAATTTCGGGCCCCATAACATAAGACTGATTAATTGACTGCAATTCTGATTTACCAATCAGATGCAATTTTTATTGGACTGCAAGTGGTTGTTGAAATATGTACTGTAGTCAGTTTCTGAGTTTTATGTTATAGGGCCCCGTTCCTATTAGAAAATTAGCAGCTATTTATCTCTTTCGTTTTTTGTTTTTCTGTGTGCTTTGAATGAATAAATTTCGTCAAGATCATCTGGAGCATAATAAATATGTTCTGAAAGAGCACAGGCGTAATACCTGTGAAAGTTGTGTGAAATTCTCTGCATCAATGTACATTGTACCAAGTGTTGAGGTTTTCGAGAGAATTAAATGCATTAAATGCTTCACAGCAAAATATCTCATGACTGGAAAAACTTAGAACTGACTTCACTTTTAAATTGGAGTATGTTATACTCACCAAAAAATAAATACATGTGTAGTTTTCATAGCCTTCATGGACGCACTAGGCAGAGAGATGGACAATAATCATTGCGGCATATAATCTGTATGTTTGTATGACCAAATAATGAGCCATATACAGTGCACTCCCGTTACAACGAACACGGTTATAACGAAATTTCGTTATAACGAAGTAAAACTTCTGGTCCCAAAATTATCGCCATTAAAGTCTATGGTACAAAATTCGCTTATAACGAACACGGTTATAGCGAAATCTTCGATATAACGAAGTTTTTTCCGAGCACCACTGACAAAGAAAAACAAAAGAAATGTGCTCCGTTATAACGAAATGCGGATTGCTTTCGAAAATACGTAGCGGAAAAAGGCATTTACAGCGTCTCTGCATAGGCGAACGCGTCACGTCACTGTGTCTTCGCTTGGTGTGTCACCCACAGTTTCCGAGGGGAACTTGCGTTATTGTAATACAATAATCTGAAATTGATTAACTATTTGTTTTATTGTTCACATAGCTTTCCAGTGTATAACGAGTCCTCAACAAACAGAATATCGTATATGCGTGGCTTCCTTGTTTTCGTTATATATTGCATTTTTTCGGTTATAACGAAATTTCGTTATAACGAAAGAAAACTGCCCGTCCCGAGCATTTCGTTATAACGGGAGTGCACTGTACATTTATTGTATACGCAGTATATTTTGCAGGGTTTTTATTTTTGCACATTTTATGAATTCAACATTAACAACACACAAAAAATAATCAACTCTGATCCCGACATGAATGGTAAATGCACGCATACATTTCTGCGCTCATAACTGTACTCTGATTGTGAATGTTAACACCGGGGGAAATGTTGCAAGGTCCCTGTTTGCGGAAAATTAGACTTGCTATATTTGGCGTATACATGTACCGTAAAGTGTAGCAGAGACATGATACAATGTATCACATAATTATCCATAATGTTGGTCCAGTTGTAACAAAAATTTGACTGACTGGTCATTTGCATTTGCCCGTTTTCATCAGTCAACGTGAACATAGGATGATGCGTCCCTTTAATCAACAAAGCACACTGAAGCACAGTTAAAGAAAGAGAATGCAGTTAAATGCACTTAAACATGGTTGTGTAAAACCATGTCCAGTCGTATCACCTGCAATGATTTTCAGTACTGAACAGGACGGTCCAAGCAGGTGTCAAAAAGAAAAAAGGCAAAAAGCAAAACAAAACAGAAAGTACGCACAAAAAAGACCAAACGAAACAACAGAATAGTCAGACTTGGTCAAACCATTTTCCTGCGAAATATCCGCAGTGATAACTTTATTTTTCGACTAAAGGTGACTCTGTTGAAGAGAGTAGAAGCATTGCAATTCCATGAAATTGGTGTGGTTTTATTCGTAGTCTACTTGTACAGGAATATTTGTTAACACACACACAAACATATTTACTTCCAGTGCATGATACAATTGACATCATGCATACAAAGTACATGTACATGCACATACACTTGTATAATCTTAACTTACACCAGTTTATGTCAATTTTGATTTGAGAATAGAAATACCCAGTCTGGAGTATACCCTTGTGCACATCTTTTATCGACTAGACCACAAAATGTTGGGGGAGAAAATGACAACTGAACTGTGTGTTTATATATGCAAATGAAGCAGTGGTTTGAGTTGGACACAGATGCCACCTGTACATCACGAGATATTTTCTTTCGCACATTGAACATGTAATCAAATCATGAATTAAATGTAAGTTGATGTGAAATTCTACATAATGCACACAAACCAGCAGTTCAATTTTGACAGCTATAGAAGAGAAACATGTTGGGACATCCATAAATAATACAGTTGTACTACTGTAACCGTACTACCACTGCTCCTACAGACGAACCCCACGAAAACGAGATACCAATAGTTGGGATCTCAAGAATTGTCCCACTTTAACAAAATCTCTTTCACACAGACCAAGTCAATAAGGGAAGTAATGAGATTTTTACCAGAAAAATCTTCATGAATGAAATCTTGTATCCATGTTTGAGGTAGCTGTCACATGAACTCAGAACTTGAATTTCTTTTCATTTAAAGTGGCTATAAAAGTGATAGTCTATTGAGTGGTCTGAACAAGTCTTTAATAAGAAATACTGATGCATAATAAGCCAGGTCAAATATAAGAAGATGCAGAAAAAAAAAAACCTAAACAGCTCTCCCCCCCCCCCCCCCCAAAAAAAAAGAGTGGCCTCAGGTAAGTCGATATTTCATTGAAGTTGTACATAACAAGGACAGATGAGCCTTTTAATCAATCAAGTAAAACTTGTGTGTGATGAATCCATGAAGCCTTTAAGCAAAGGGGACAAAAATCTATCCATATTATTATTTTTTCTTTCAATCATGACTTTTTTTTAAAAGACTAAAGCAAACACAAAATAAAACTGTTTGTACTGTGGAATCTTTCATAATGCTTTGACTCTGCAAAAACCCATCTTCATACAGGTCTACCAGCTCACGTTTGACTTCAGTATCAAGGCTTTCAAAGGGATAGTACAGTATTGGTTGAGATGAGAATTTGGGCTTTTAAATTTTTGCAAGATACCAGAAAACACTTATGATATAGCACAGAGCATACCATTTTAAGAGCATTTCAAAGTTTATTTGATGAAAATCGGGTTTGTAATAACTGAAACATCCAAAAACAAAGTAAAACAAAGCGATCGTTACAAAGTGTGGGTTCCACACATTATTAGAATCGCTCTTTTTTGGATATCTCAGCCATTTCAAAACCAATTTTTATCAAATAAACATTGAATTTCTCATAGAATTGCATGCTCTTTCATATTTCGAATGAGATTTCTTATCATCTCACCTAAAAATGTTAGAAACCTGAAATTAGGTCTCAACCAGTACTGTACAGTCCCTTTAACAACAAAAAAGAAAGAAAGAAAGGGAACCTAATGACCTTCAAAATCTGACAAACAAATCACACACAGGTAACCTAACACCCAACCACAGCACACATGTACTATCCAACAAATATTTCTGCTTGCAAAAGAACGATGATTTGTGCCAGTCGTGGACAAATGCATACTGTAAGAAAAGACTGCATTACACCAGATGCTATATCACTGTAACTCACACAGCTGGGTCATATCAGCTCACGGCAGTGAAGCAGGGCGACTTACAACATCAAAGTGATCTTGGGGAATGTCCGCAAAACCAGAATTTGTAGTCGAAGGCGGAACAAGAAGAATGGCACAGTAAATAACTGAGACATCCATAACTCTTTTTAGGTATCACTCAAGTTTGTGTGCAAGCATAATCTCGCAAAATCTTTGAAGGTTATTATTCTCTGAATATTCATGGAATAGGTGTGAGAACACAACATTATATGATATGTCATGGATTTTATTACAGAGAAATTGCAGATTTAGCAGTGAATGTTACTAAAAATGCAAACGTTGCACAAACAAAAATGCTTCACAAGTGCAGAGACTCCAACTCTCCCGCTTTCGACGGGAGATCTCCCGCCGAAAGCCCACTTTTGCAAAATCTCCCGTTCTCCCGCTTGAGATTTAATTTCTCCCGCCCTGGCTCTGTGTCTCTCGTTTGAAATAATTTTTTACTTTTTGTCTTAATCGTATGTTGAAAAATAAGCCTTAGATAGTACGAGAGAGCATCAAGAACCCTAATTATTAGAGCTTCAAGGGCCCAAGCAGGCCCTGGACCCCGGCCACAGGGCCACTTTGCGCTTGTGATATGCGCTTCGCGCACATCAAGTTGGAGTCTCCCGTTTGCTAGGGGTTTCAGGCGGGAGAATCTCCAGATCAGAAAGTGCGTAGGGTTGGAGTCTCTGCAAGTGATATCAAAGTCAAAAGACTCAAGTCGGATACTTCCCGTGGAAACAAAAACAAAGCATGATGTCATTGTAGATGACTCGAAATATAGACATACACAGCAGGTCACACCTGAACATTTGGACCGCAGCACCTTAGAGAGATGGTATAATTTTGGTTGAGATAGGGGATTCAAATCTAAACATTCTGTTAGATACACTATGTAATTAGAAACCACTTATGAAATTTTAAAGAGCATACAATTCTAAGAGGTACTCAAAGTTTATTTGATGAAAATCAGTTCTGAAATTGTTGAGATAACCAAAGGCACAGTAAAACAAAAGGCCTTAATAATAAACTGTGAGTCCCACCATTTACATGAATCAGGAATACTTTGCTTTTAGACATCTCAGCCATTTCAATTATACCAATTTTCATCAAATAAATTTAGAATTCCTCTTAGAACTCTATGCTCTTTCATATTTTAGAAGAGATTTCTCATTATCTCACAAAAGAAAGTTGAATACCTGAGGCTCCATCTCAACCAAAACTACACCATTCCTTTAAATTTCAACATCCTCTTCACTGGTTTGTTTTCATCGATAATTTCCTTTCAGGGCAAAATTCCTTAGTCTTTCACTGAATCACAAATGTCAAGAAGAACTTCAACTCTCATTTGGTGATTTGCTTTCATTCTTGTACATTGTATAATCACTCAAGACACATTTGCTTCCATAACTTCCCACACACTACCCTACAAAGTGACAATAAACATACACACGTCAAGGTACATGTAATGTAGACAACTTAGTCGCACCTCGCTTTACTTGACCCGCACTGATTACATTTAGGGGAAAAAAAAAAAAAGGTAACTACATAGTTCTCCCAATCTTAAACTTGATTTTTTAAAATCCATTTTCACTTCTTACTTAATTCAAAGCTGGTAGATGAGAAAAATACATGTACACATTTCTTCAATCTGCACTGAACTGCTATTGAACAGATAATTTGTCAAGTGTCGCTGCACGTACAGTTCGACCTAGCTCTTATCTAGACGTGTCAGGACCGCTGCTCATCCAGACAGGGGATTTGGCCAGATATGGGAGACTCGATGTTTGATACACGCAGCTGCCTACCCAATGGTACCTTGATAATGTAACCTATTGCAGGTGGCGTGCACTGAAACTCTTTCTTTGCTATCAGCACAAAATTTGGGGGTAGTGAATGCCTGAATGCATGCTTATAGATGAAAATTTGATGTGAATGTATGTTAATTATGTTGGGAATAATATGCAATTCATGTGAGTTTGTGTTGGAATTTTGTTTGAGTTTGAAATCCCCCTTTTCCCCGCAATCATTAGATTGGAAAAAAAAAATCACGGCAAGATCGCATCCGGATAGTAGAGAGATCAAGATAAAGGAAGGCCAGATAAGAGAGGTCATTTGAACTATAGGCCTATGGGTAACACAGTACAATTTGTTTGAAATCGGTTGACTCTTAAGTATACAATGCAGTACTTCAACAGCTGTATCTGCTATGAAACTCAAAGAGAGTAAACTCACAGGTTGATTACACTTCACAGAGTTTGACCTGGGCCCCATTCATTAAAAAAACTAAACTAAACTAAACAAAACAAAACAAACAAACAAACAAAAATGCCATGATGCCAACTCTTGCTGCAATGACAAGCGTCATGAAGAATCCTGCTCCCTGATTGGCTGTTGCACGATGAGAAGTTGTCATTCTGGTGAGAATTGCTAATATTATACACTTGTAACACCTTTGATGAAACGGGGATAAGGACTGACATGGTTACAACTTCTACAAACTTTAGGGAACAATTTGACACCACCGGCGGTCATACAGACAATACATTACTTTGGGGGCCCACAGCATTTAACTCTCTCACTACCATTTGGAAGATGTCTGCACACAACGTCAATATCACCTGGCAGTTGAGGTCCCAAGAAGCTTTTAAAGACTTTACTCATATTGTCTACCAACTTAAAGCCATTGCAACTACATCTCTGTACAGTAAAAATAAATGTAGGGCCCTCAAGGATTTCGGCTGCACCTTTACTAGTTTGAGTTACTGTAAATAAGTAAAAATTTTGACACAAGTCATTTTTAACGATCAGCCAGATAAGATGAATTTCGCACGTTTATTAATTTTGCCGATGGTCGCGACAATTGAGTGAGCACCTCAATCAGCTAACCGGTGCACGAGGCCAATGAGTTGCACTGTATTGTTTGCCGACTTGCAGCCTTCACAACTATACAACAACAATAAATAGAGGGTCCTCACAGATTTTGGCACAACCATATTACAATTGTCATTTGAGTTACTGCAGGGGAGGTGCGAAAGTGGAAATTTTCACGCAAGTAATTTTTTCATACTTGGCCAGATTTGTATTCATTTTTTATCTTTATTTCATGAATGGTCTCCATAATTTAGCAACACTTCAAACAGCTCACAGATGTATGGGGCTAATGATGAACATCCAGTCAGCCACTCTTGAGAAATCTTTACGAGTACTGTGAGCACTGATGTACATTGTAAGACAGCAAGTAGACATTTTTTTTTTCTCATTCTAAAATCATACATGTAGCATGGCTGTTGCCATTACCATGCAGTTAAGTAGGATTCTTTGTACTGTCATGCTTTGATTGTACAGCATGATCAAAATTTCAAATACGTCATAATTTGAGACGGGAAATTTCATCAAAGCACTTTCCATTACTGCACTCTGTTGTGTTTCCCACTCATCTGCAAAGATTCTATGAAAAGGATGCATCTATAACAAAATAGAATACAAGTAACAAACATACTACAACGTCGTACAGTCCATCACACCACCCTGTTTACACTGCGATGATGGATATTAACTTTCTGTAATCTATCATACAATTGTACATATACCCATCTACACAAACATGGATGAATTTCCAGCAACCATGTCTTTTATCATTTTGTCTTTTCTGTTTGTTGCTGTTGGTTTTTTTTACTGACCAGAGGGAATTACAATCATGGAAGTAGCGTGTAGATAATGAACATTATGGCCAAAATTCACAAAAGTAATTTTGATTTGCCCATGGATTTCTGTAGTTTTCTACTGCGTAATTGCATATCAACATCGCATATGTACTCCCAACAAACATCAAATAATGAGCGCGTGCTGACATATGATGCACATGAAAAGTACAATGTGTGCATATTTTGCCATTGTTTATTTTGTGAAGTCCGCTTAACCCATGGGTTTGATTTAAACCACCTTTGTGAATTTAGGTTAATGAAAGTTTGAAACAGTAAAAGCACAGAACTTTTTCACTTCTCTTACAGTCATATGTACAAAATATTCACACATTTTGGTAGGCTAGCTACATTGATTATTCACACTTATTTTACACCATGTACATTGTACAACATGAAAATTCTAACTTGCAAGGGTTTTTCACGTCTTACCTTCATTTCTCATAATTCCACATAATCAGTACAAGAGTTTAGCCAATGATACTTTTTTTTTTGTACACACTATAAAAATAAGTTAAAAGTGTTTGTACATTACCCGCATTTAGATTGGCTCTGAAAAGTAGTTTACACTTTGATATTACAAAATTAGGGAATGAGCAGTACATAAGCAAACAAGCTTTTAAAGTGTATCTTTGGCCAAAAAGAATTATTTTTGATATGTGAAACTGAAAGAGACACATTTCAGTAATCCATTGCACCATCTTTCAGAGAAAATGGGTCATTAATTAGTGAAATAATGCATCTCAAAGTTTCCAAACACACTGTGTCTGGGAGATTCAGGGACCGCTGTGGTTCCGTAACCCAGTGCAAACAATAGGATTTGCTGTAGTCTTGCCTCCCAGACCCATTATGTTTGGAAACTTTCAGATGCATTATTTCACTAATTAATGACCCATTTTCTCTGAAAGTTGGTGCAATGGACTCCTGAAATGTGTCTCTTTCACATATCAAAAATAATTTTTTGGGCAAAGATACACTTTAATGATTTCACTTCGAAATAGAGTGTGTCTGAATATTGGTCATAGTTTAGATTTTCTTAGGAGATCTAGTCCATCATCAGCACATAATTTAAGAGTAATGACCTAATCATAATTTGTGTTGGTGCTCCAACAAAGATAGAGTCTATGTGTGTCCAATGAGTGATGATACATCTTCAACATTAATAAAACAACATCAGAATTCTGTAAAATTAATAACATGTCAAACTACACACATTTATATTCATGAAATGCTGATGAAAACATTGAAAATTGAAATTGAGAATTGAAATTGAAAATTGACACTGACAATTGAAGTATAGCTTGGATACTCAAATACATTTCATTTTTTCAAAATCTACACCCGATTTATTCAAAATGATGGCAGAACACAGAATCATACAAGAAATTTTGTCTTCAGGGTCAGATATCAGTGACATCAATGTCTAAATCACTATCGCCATTTGTGTCTCGCTTCTGAGGAGATTCCTTCGAATCACTCTTCGCTTGAACCCTACTCTTTTTCTTCTCCGCATCGTCTGCATTGAAAGGATTGCGACAACCTTTGCACTTGCATTTGCCACAACCTTTTTCCTCCATGTAGCATGGACAGCGATTTCCACAGCAGGTGTTCAACCCAGGGTGCCGGTTCCACGTCCCGCAGCGACATCCCGAAATGGGCGGGAGAGATTTGCCAGCTTTCAGCAACTTTGCTCGGTGGCCAGATATCACCAGGGACAATTTCTTCGGTGTGTCAGGTCCCAACTCAGACTCTGTTGGGCTCAGATCCCCATTGGTCAACTTCTCCTTTGTGCTTGGCTCCTCCCGTGGCTCCTCCTCCTTTGGCTCTTCCTTCTGTTCCTCCTTCTGTTCCTTCTCTTTTATAGCAGTCTCCTTTGCGCTAGAGATTTGCTTGTCTTTCCGCGACTCATCTTTGTGACTTTTGTGCCTCCTCTTCTTCCTTTCACTGCTGCTGCGGCTGCTACGGCTGCGGCTACCCGAACCATGCCTCGATTTCTCTCCGTCAAGCTTTCGTTGCTTGTCCTTGTCGCGCTTCTTTTTCTTCTTCTTTGCTTTGCTCTTGTGGTCTCCACTGTGGTGCTTCCTTTTAAGCTTTACTCTGGAACTGTCCGAGCCCGAAACTGATGCACCGCAGAAGGAATGATGATTATCACCAGTATCCTGATGATCTGGGCTATCCAGCCCATTGCTAAGGCCATCAAGTCGCGTGGGTGATCCCACTTCCGGGTTACCCGATCCGCTGGCGCCCGACGGTGCAGGGGATCCCCCGTCCCCCAGGCCAGTGGAATCACTATCCCGCTGGCGCTGGCGTTGCCCACGACGGCGGCGCGGTGACTTTGAATTGTTGGCTCGCGTCTTATCGTGTGAATTCGCCTTAGCCAGTATATCGAGGATATTGAGGGTTTTATCGGTGCCCATGACGTTCGCGCTCTCGTGCGTGGCGTTGATCGCCATTCCCTCCTGAAGAATGGTCAAAGTGCTGTTGGATTCACCGTTCGCACCTACGAGGCTGCGTGCGATGGGTGTGGCAGCGATATATTCGCATAACTTTTTGTAGCAGGAGAGTAGTATTCTGAGCTGCAAAACGTCAGCGAATTTCGCGTAGTCCTTGCACCAGCTACAAGATGGTTTTAGGAGCATTTTACCCCCGACACAAGTCCGACAAACGAAATGCTGACAGTTGGAATCCGTCGGTCCCTGAGGGTCGTCGAGAAGAGCTCCACACACACAGCATGACAAAGACTGGCGCAGATAGGGCAACAAGCGATAAAGATCTGCCCAAGATTCACAGTTTTCAAAGTCTGCCTGCAAAATGTATCGGCACGTTGATACATAAAGTGTGGTTGCATTCATATCTATTGTGAATGTGTCCGAAAAATAAGTCGGTAAATTATTATAGTTTAGTTTTTTCTGCAAATCCCGCCAGATCACGACCTCAGCTGAAGCGACGCATACCAGAAAAAGCTGTAAATCGATGTTTACCGGTGCTATTGACGTCACTTATTTGAACTTTGACATGCTGACCTTTCTCAAATGATCATTTCATCGAATGATTCAGACTATAATTTGGGGGTTTCATTAAATGCTAGCCAAAAATGGTGAATATATGTCTATTACAGTTTGTATCCTTGAAGAAAAATACGTTATACACGAGAAAAAGTAGAAAAGATGAAATGGTGACTGGTGCCCCGGAAGTAAAAGTTTGACTATTCGTCAGTCGCGAAATGGCGAGTGCACGCGTAGCTGCCGTCTGTTCCACGATTAGAAATGGCATTTTGCTGTCAAAATGGCCAGCAGTTGCTCAGAGGCAATACTGTTCTGTGTCCGAGATGACAAAAGTCATTGAGAGAATTGATGAAAAGCGGCAAAGGGCCCTGCAAGGTGGCGGCCAACATAGGATCCAAGCTCAACACAAGAGGGTAACGTTTGCTCAGTCCCGTCCAGTATGAAAATTGTTAGTGATGCCACAGGCTACAGCCTGCGCTCCGCCTGCAGCTGCGTGATGATTCTAGAGGACAGATAGGGTACCCCAGGGTTTTAGTCTACTTGCTATTGTATTGCTGCGGAAATTGTCGAGTAAATTTATTCCTGGACACTAGCTAGAGTCGAGTAGAAGTGTGATTTTTTTTTTCTGTGATAGGCAAGGTTGACTAAAGCCAGGCAAGGGGCCGAAGAGCGCACAAAGCCGCAAAGGAAATGCATTTTGGTGTAAATTTAGAAAAAAAAAATATTATACTGGAGTATCTAGCTAGACAGAATGAAGCGCATTTTCATTTCGCCCGGGTTGTAGAGTGGATAGCTGAGTGAGAGGGCGCGAGTAGCAAATTGTATTAAAACTACCCTCCCATTTATGTATGTTTTTGAGTCCATTGTTTGTCAGTGCGCGCGTGGCATGTATGAATTCTGGTAAAATTGTATTCATCACTGTTCATCGTCAAAAGTAGTATGGGAGAACTCTACGCAAAAGAGTAAGTTTATAAAATAAAGATATGGTGAGTTTTCTTGACTTGTATTTTACTTGGTGATCCAGGTTGGTCGCTACATCGACATGCATACATTGTCATTGTATTAAATGCAAGCTGCCCATAATTAGACAGCAGTGCTTTTTGTTGCAATGTTGGTGGCCAGAGTAGAAGTAAATTGACAATAATTATTTTGCATAAACATGATAGTGATATGTCTAATCATACTCGAGGTTGCTGTGCTGTGGAATGTCATTCAATTCTCACAATGCAGGATCATGACCAACCATTTTGTCAAGATCTGCAATATCTTGTCCCCACTTTTAATTATGTTCAGAAATTAAAAAGCAGGATTTAATACCAAATTGACTTACCACCCTGTAAGAATGAAGTGATATTCACCCCAAAATATGCTAAATTTATTACATATATTGCATGCAATGTCCACCTTCCAGATGCTAGACCAAAATAGAATCTCCTCTGATCTGTTTTTGCAGGGCAAATTGACAGCACGGGAAAGAGTTCAGCTGTTGCTGGATCCAGATTCTTTCATCGAGTATGACATGTTTGCAGAACACAGGTGTTCAGACTTCGGCATGGATGCTGATGACAAAAAGGTTCACATTTTTAATATGTTTGTTCACAGCAGGGAGGTGCTAGAGAAGGAGAGACAACTACTGCTCTCCTTTGAAGTCATGCGCGGCACCGCCGAGAAGTTATGCGTTCAACTACAGGTGTTACCCATGTGCTTTGACAAAAGAGAGCATCAATGATGGTGACTAGCGCTCTCACATCTAGAAATACTAGCCCCTACTGCAATTCGCTCTCTCTTTCAATGTGATGACAACAATGAATTTGTGTACCTTGAATTGGAGCAGCGAATCAAAATGCAGTGTAAAACAGACAATTTTAACAGCAAATAGTTTAAAAACACGCTGGAACACGCTTTAGCGGAATACTTCATTTGAAAGATCAAAATATCCCAGATTAAAAGATAGAAAACTAACATGTGGAAATGTGCGCATTATAGAAAAATATTAGGTTTTTAAAAGGGCCTAATTTTCATTTCATTTCGATTTGCGCATTACGAAGAAACTAGAAATACATGTTTATAATATTGAATTCTTTCTGATACTATTCTAAATCAATTCGAGTATTTCATTTAAAATTTTACGGTGAAATAGAGCTTGTAATTCAACGAAAGGTGAAATTCGTTCTTCGTCTCCGAACTTCGTCTTCAACTAGAGCGGTGCCGAGCATGACTTCAAAGCGTAGTGCAATGCTAGACATCCCATTGTAACGCCTTGAACCTAAACATGTGTTTGCATGAATTACGAAGAGTTGCCGCTCCATCTCTGTAACACCTCCCTGTTCACAGTTTTGTGCCCAAGCCGTTTGTGCATACCTTGCCCAATGGTAGAGAGGATAAGAATCTTAATTTTCTAAAGATAAAAGAAAGCGCTGTATGAAATATGCATTCTTAGAGTTTCTGCAGAATATCTCATACATTAAAGCAATGTAGCTGCATGTACAGTATGTGAAGAGCGTGGAAAGGCATATTATGACCATGTGCGTGAGTGAACAGTATGATACACAATTTTCTGGAATGTTTCGGAAACGTACTGTATTTCTTATGTTAAATGATGTTGGATGATCAGTCTGCAGAAGGATGTATTTAATGTTGCTATATGTACATGTTATGAGGTACAGTATTGATGTTTATGTGATACCATGTGGCTTTCAAAAGTGAAAATTATCATGTTTGCCTCAGAACCAAAAGTCATTTTGTTTATCAAAGCAACAATAATAATGATATAAGAATGATAGAATCAACGAAAAACAGAAACCAATGTAGACCTGTAATAAAAATGTACACAATCAAGGTTTAGTACTGATAATAATAATAATAATAATAATAATAATGATAATAACAACTAGACACAATTTGTCTAGCTGCCAAAAACCATAAATGTAATTCTCCAAGTCTTGATTATCCCTCTCTACTATCTATATGTAACCAAACAAGATCATATTCGAACACACTTGCATATATTCATATAAATTCTATTTTCAATGCTGACCCCTGTGTAGTTTCCAGGAGATGGTGTTGTCACCGGTCATGGCCTCATCAACGGGAGGGTCACTTACGTCTTCAGTCAGGTATGTATGTCCTGTTAACCCGTTGAGGACAGACTGATTTTGCTACAACACGCATTTCCCATAGACACTTACCCGAGTATACTCGGGACTCGTCCTCGATGGGTGGTTAACCTAGCAGTTTAGAAATATGTACAGTCAAACCTGCCTTAGCAGCCACCTGTCTACAGTGGCCACCTGCCATGATATACCATCACTGAAAATAATCTCCCCCCCCCCCCCCCCCCCCGAAAAGCCATGTTAAATAACCTGTCTATAGCAGCCACCTGTCTAGTAACAGACACTTTTTTGTTTTCTTTGGTTGGCTGTTATAGACAGGTTTGACTGTATATGGAACCGTGTGGACTTTTGATGTCGTGCACCTTTCCATATTTGTTTTTCGAACTACTTCTTCTCACTGAATGGGAAAGACGTGTCCTCTCTCAGATGACGGCTCTTATTTTTCAAGCATTTAGAAATTAGAGTTTATATATAGAATGGAGTTTTCCAAGATAGACTATTTGCATGCCTCCTCTCAGAGCGTGATTATCGGGTGTATGTCTTCCGTCAGAAAATAAATGTCCTTATATATCGATAGCAGGCAAAACTAAAATGAAGGTGATAATGTTAAGCAGCTAGAAATCCTTTTGTAACACAAACAGGTACTAGTGTTTTCTTTCTGTCTCATCAATGGTCAAATCATATGTCCTCAGAGAGATAATTATCTTACTGTGAAACAAATGGGTGATATATGTCTCCTTTTTCATAATTTTTGTCATCATTAATCACATTTCCAGATGTATCACATATTTTGCATATTCAAAATATGTGATACTTTTCAACTGACTTTGTTTAATAAACAAGTTTATTTCCTCCTTGTATCACTACAAAGGCTAGACCTCAATATCTGAAATGGGGTGGACAAGCTATTTTTAAGAATTTACTTTTACTGTAACAGTTACTAAAATCTATAGGGATTTTTGTTTGTTTGTGATAAACCAGTGTCATCGAGGATGCAATAACGTATTATTTGTTCCATGATGTTAACTTTGATATGATTGCTAAATTAAAAGAGATGCATTGTGTGTTTATGTGTGTGTGTTGATGGTTTTCCATACCAAATAGGCAGGGTTTTGTGTTGACTGTCTTGTACCACTGTCGCCTCCAGGATTTCACAGTACACGGGGGATCACTGTCCAGTGCTCACGCCCAGAAGATTTGCAAGGTCATGGACCAGGCCATGCAAGTGGGGGCGCCAGTCATCGGCCTCAACGATTCCGGTGGAGCTCGCATCCAAGAGGGCGTGGAGTCTCTGGCAGGCTACGCCGACATTTTCCAGGTAATCCATTTTAAACTCTTGCAATATCAAGTTCATAGTAGTTGTGATACATGTACTATGTGCACTGGTATTTCCTCAGTTTTGTAAAGCTGTGCGGAAATGCATGATTACACAACATGCAGAAACACTGCCGGTATTGCTCAGTACTGCACTAAACCAGTTTACTAACACACATAGATTTTGTGAATACCATACCTTTATACATAAGGTCGTTAATGAGGTCTGCCCAACAAAGCAACAAATAATGCATGCAAACTTGACTTGGAGTATTGAAATACATTGAATTATGCCGGTGGATGGAATGATATATTACTGGGTCCACGGAGAAGAAAAATATCTGTAAATGTGTTAACATACACTGTATTAAAAAGTGAGCTGTGACCACCATAATTTTGAATCATGAAGTTGAATAGTATATTACTTCTTCCCCAAACACATATCTGACTAGATGCATGTTTCTGTCCTTCCTGAGGACCAATGTTTTAAGTCGATGGATCTTGTGAATCACCTTCGTTACAATGAATAAACATTTGCAATATATTCAAGTTTGCACAGCTCAATAAAGTCATCATTCAGTGAAAGAAGCAAACAAGAGGGCTGAATCATTTAGCACAAATGGCAGTTGTAATAATGATAATAATCATCATCATCATCATCATCATAATAATATGATATGACTTGTATTGTACCATATCCATTCTGTAGAGTGCTAAGGGGGTATGGATACTATATTTACCCTGGTCACTGGATAGCCCTACATTATGTGTTTATCATGTAAAGGGCATGCTGACTAATACTTTAAGGCCCCTCAACAGGCGAGTGCTCCACTGATATTTCATATTTGATGTTTTGTTCGGCAGAGAAATGTGATGTCCTCGGGAGTCGTGCCACAGATCTCCCTGATCATGGGACCATGTGCTGGTAAGTGGAGAATTGAGGCAGTGGTTATCATGGTGATTGACTGTCAAAATGTTAAAAGATGTTAAAAGATGCATCAGATAAATCGTTGAGATAGAGGAATAGTTAATGGATGGATCGAGGAAATGAGTATATAAATATACTAGCAGCACCCGTGGAAATCCACGGGTCTAAGGGCCCCATATTTTTAGATTTATTTATATTTCTTTCGCCCCGTTTTATTAGTTGAAGCGAAAGAACTTCGTGTTTGTTTATTTTTTTTTAATATATATACATGAGTCCTCTCTGGCCCCCACAGACACACATCTTTTCTCTTCATTCGTAAGCTTGAAAGAAGCTTACATTGTATGTCATGATTCATACTTTTTTTACCACATTTTCATTATAAAATTATTTTTCCTCCCAACGCAATCCCATCTAATAAGTTGTCGTCCGTTCCTAATGTTAATACACCTGTTTGATCGATCATTACACACACATAATAACACACACACACACACACACACATACCTTTTCGGTTCAATAAAAAGATGCAAATGGGTTATATCATCATTTATATCCCTTTTCCGACATTTTTATTGAAAAAACCCGTCTGTGCTCCTTCCACCCGATGACAATCTCATCTGACGGTTATGACTTGTTTCTGAAATGCACTTGATGGATCATTCATTGTTCCCCCCTTCTCTCTCTCTCTCTCATTCTGATGTTCTTTAATTTCCTCTCGAGGACATGTGTCTATATAGACAAAGTCAGACTTTTCATTAAACCACCCATTCATGTGACTCGGACTTTTGTGGTATTTTCTTACTTCATGTTTTATATATTTCATGTTTGTTTGTTTTCATCAAAAATTGTGGTGTTTTGTGTTTATAGAATTGTCACTGGAAGTACGCTAAGTATTCCACTGCTCAGTTGTACAGGATATCAATAAGAGTGTGAGAACACGTGTCTGCATCAACGAAATAAGGCCTTTTAGAAAATGACCTGACAATTTGACTCGGATTTTTGCTGTTTTTTGTTTTTGACTTCAAATTATTTTTTTCTATTTCCTTATTTTACTAATTTTCGTGTTTTGTTTGTATTGTCATTTTTTTCTGTTTTACCCCCTTTATGTGGAGGAATAGGATCGAGAGGGTCTGGACGTGCATAAAAAAAAAAAAAACACACACACAAAAAAAAGAGAACAAAAGTATACTATAGGGACGAATGATTATTCTAGGGAAGTGAAGGAAAAAAGTTCATTTGTCCATGACACATGTCCGAAGTCATTATGTTAATAAGTAGGCACCCGTTGGAATCCATGGGTCTCAGGGCCTCGTATTTTTCTTTAATATTTCTTTTCCCACGTTATGGGGGGAAAGAAAAATATTTTTGTCTTCATTTGCTCCCTCTGTTTTATTTTCATCACCAAAACTTGGTTTGATGGACCATAAAGAACCACACCCATTTTATTTCCACTTGTACGGTAATTTCAAAAATAGGTGGTCGGCAAAGCGAGGTTTCCTCTACATCCGCACATGTCTTATGATCATTCATGTGTACAGCAGCTATGACGAATGGACAGCGGCGCGTGTAATCTGAAATGGAAGGGCACGATCGGCAAGGATAAAAATTTAAGTGGATGTTTAGCCGTCCTAAACAGTCTGACAATGATACCCGACGTGAGAGCAAACTAAATGACGTACCTGAGCTGCACAGTATCCTGTAGTTGTGCAAAATACAATAAAATAGCAGCATTCGCTGTTTTCATTTGGGCACGCCAATGGCGAACTGTACGTAAATGCCCTTGTATGACCGGCTCAATGCATACACATATCTCTCAGCGATATATTGCCCGTACCCGGTACCCATAGTGTGTGTGTCATGTCTCCGCGAACGATCAGCTGGGCGAGCGAGAATGCTCACTGTGCTACCGCCACAGATTGTATAGAGTTCTGTGTGTGCGACCTGAGCCTGCGAGCTGGCGCGAGCTGTACTAACCCGTATACATCGTGTGCGTGTGTGTGCGTCCAAGAACGATGATAGAGCTTTCGCCAGGCACTGACGCGGGATACCAGCGCGCAAACGCTGCATGTCGGTGTTTGTCTTTTGTTTTTCTTTGTTTTTTGTACCGCTCTCGACATCGACTTGGAGGAGGAGCGCGGACGAAACCCGAACGGGAAATAAAAGAGACCCTCCCGCTGCCGACGGCACCGGTCTCGGGGGCCCGGAGCCGGTGGCTTCGGAGGAGATAGCCGCACAAAATAAACCACGGGAAGGCATGGGGGCCATCCTTACGCGATTATAATATAGGATGGTTAGATAGATAGGTAGATAGATACTGTATATGCTATATATTTAGTGAGTCTAAATTTTTGCAAATCCGGGACTTTCCGACGATTTCGTGAGTGGTTAAATTCGCGATCGTGGAGTACTGTACTAAATGGAGAACTGTAAATGTGTGCATTGCGTTCATATCGGAATCAGTGTCATTATTTTCACATACAAAGTATCTTTAATTTCGCAAATAGCACCTGACTCGCGAAATTCGCGAAAACTAAAACCTTGTGAAATATTCGGCGTATACAGTAGATAGATAGTAAGATACCAGGTAGATCAATAGATGGATAGATGCATGAATAAATAATGTGAGAGAGAAGAGGAAACATATTATTGTAGTTTTCAACAGACATGTCTCAGTAATCTCCCAAATAGCTAACAAAATTCTTTCTCGGCTTTGACAGAAATGCTCATTTACAGACCTTATGTGTATTCAAAGGTAACTAGCATCTGTTTACCAACTGAATCTGTTGTACTCCTACAAGTTGTATTAAAAGTCTTGTTTAACTCCCTGTTCAAATTAGATATGAAACATTTGATTATATTTCTCCTCCCAGGTGGTGCTGTTTACTCTCCCGCTCTCACTGATTTCACCTTTATGGTGAAGGTACGTTAACATCTGTCGTTATGTCTTAACATTTGTGGCTCTTCGACTTCTGGTGTGAAGTCTGTAAATCATCAAAACATTCATCTAATGTGCAGATTAGGTAGTGTATGTAAGTATAGTTGGAAAAAAAAAAGAAGAAAATAGTATTTCAGTCCTCCACCTCCATTGACATTTTCAAAAAGAAACTTAAAACCCATTTATTTCTAGAACAGAACTGATGATTATGTATAGTTGATTATATGTTTGTTTTGTTTGTTTGTTTGTTTGTTTTTGATAATTGTAAAGCACTTTGAAACATGTTTGGATTAAGCGCAACAAAAATATTTCATATTATTATTATTATCATTATTATTATTATCATTATTATTATTATTATTATTATTATTATTATTATTATTATTATTATTATCATTATCATTATTATTACTACTACTACTATTATTAATATTATTATTACTATTATTTCATTGGTCAAATGGGAAGACAGATTAGAATGCTATGTAGGAGGGAATGTTGGTTTTTTGTAATTTTTTTTATAATTATTATCATAACTCACTCAAAGAGGAAATATGTAGAAAAGCTAAAGTGAAACTTTGGTTAATCTCTGTATAGGGAGGGAGGAAGACCTGATGCAAGTAACAATTGTTATAGGTTCCAAATAGTGCGAAATGAAGAATTGAATGATAGGTGAAGGTCTTTCAAGTGGTATTTACATGTATTTCTCTTTGATTGTACATATTGACCATATCCTTCCATTTTTTCTTGCCGTGGTTACTTTCACAAGAATAACTTCTTGATTTTCTCATTATTAGGATACCTCGTACTTGTTCATCACTGGACCTGATGTTGTAAAGGTAAGGAGGTACATAATCAAGCTTCTAATGCCACCTGCTATTCCCAAAAAATTTCATTCTAATTCTATGAGAGAAAGGAAGAGAGTTAACACTGTTAACAATCATGCTGGTGTATGACCTAACATCACCGATCACATTGATAGATCAGTATATTTTGTCCATATTACACAGCTCTCCTAAAACCTATGAATTTACTGTGTATTGCAAACTCAGTAACCATGTACCTATCAACACCTCATCAAGTACATTTTTTTTCAAACACTTGATACAAATCAAATCAGGCTGCACACACTTGAAGCAAAACTTGAATTATTCAAATTTATGAAATTCTTTCATCAAGGTTTTGGGTGTTTTTTCAGCTGATTATTTATTATTTATGTCGATGTAGGGCAATTTGTCACCTAGTTGCAATCAGGAAAAAAAGAGCTTAAATTAATTCAAACAATGTTTGTACATGCAGCTTTGGAAAACTAGTTCTTCCTAAGTCAAACATCAACAACAACAAAAAAAGAACAATCACAACACTTCACATTGCCAGGGTTTGTTTTATTGAAATGCTGAAAAACAGTGTACCACATTGCAGTTCTGCCACTTTATATTCTTGTTTCTGATGTGTAGTAAATCCTAGAGGTTTGAAAAATTATTTCAGTTACTGGATTGGTAAGGAAAAAGACAATTAATAAAGCAAGTATTGCAATTTAACTATCTACTTAGATTTGGGGTGAAGGCACTCTTCCAATGTGGTGCAAGCCGTGTTGTAAATACATGAATTTGTGTACCCCTTGAAGAGTTTTATGATAATTTTTCCTTTTCCGGGGGAATGGCATTTCATTTGTTGATTTGGTTCCATGACATTTGCTCCTGCGCCAATTGCTCCCATGAAATATCTGCACACTGAGCCAAACATGAAACCTACTGACAAATATAACCCTCACCCTAATCCTAATTCTCACATCAAAATAAACCTAAAACCCTATCACAACCCTAACCCTAACCCTAAATCATTGGAGAAAATAAGACTGGAGCAATTGTTGCATGAGCAAATGTTGTGTCACCGTTAATTTATTTACTTGTTTCTGTGTTATTCATCTTTGTTTTGTGGTAGTGCATTTTTTATCAAAAAAGAATTTCATTTTGTTTTACATTACAGGGGAAACTCGGTATAACGAACACTGCTATAACGAGATATCGGTTATAACGAGGAAATTTTCTCGGTCCCAAATTTCCTTCCACACAAGTCTATGTAAAATGCTACTCTTATAGCGAGATCGGCTATAACGAAATAACTGCTATAACGAGATAAATTTTGTGACTTCCAAACAAAGAAAAACATAGTAAATCAAGCCTGCTATAGCGAGGTAAAGCAAAATGCCTTCGGTAAAGCTTTGCCTTTACTTCGCCTGTGCTATCATCTTCCGAGATTGTAAAGCTTGATGCGCCCAAAACTGTCTTGTACACACATAATCATTTTCTTCAGTGCACTCCAGCTAGCACTGCATGTTGTACGTGTGAAGTGTGTGTGTGCACGCACACTGATACATGCAGAAAATGTGGTGGGACGGCCATATGTATACATGACATCATCATGACGTTTAGCAGGTGTGAGGCAATCTGATGCTGTGATTGGCCTTCTACTTAGGGAATTCCCCGTCTTCACACACACGCAGTCATAATGTACATCACACAGAATGTGTCACATACACACACAGCATTGTGCAGACCATATTCAAGCTTTCCACACAACACACACCCATACGATAACCACATACCAATCCGCAGACGATCTTGATACAGTCGCAAGCTATATAAATTCACAAATTCAAACATCTACAATTAATAAGAAACACATTCTTGATATTGGATTTCCTTGGCGAAAAACATCTTCTTACCCATAAAGGTGAGTAATTACCTCACACACAATATCAAGTTATCAGTATTGATTGAAATATGATGGGTAGTCCCACATGTGCAAATTAATGTCTTTATTTTATGCCTTCTTTTATGCCTACTGATATAACGAGATATCGGCTATAACGAGGAAAATGACTCGGTCCCGACCATCTCGTTATATCGAGTTTCCACTGTATTTTGTGATTGTGGTCTGTTCCAGGCTGTCACGCAAGAAGATGTCACATACGAGCAGTTGGGAGGGGCCAAGACTCACACATCAGTCTCAGGTGAGCTTATACAGAGAGAGAGAGAGAGAGAGAGAGAGAGAGAGAGGAAAAAAGATCAGAGTGACCAGTGTATGGCAGAGAGAAACAAAATACAGTAACTGAATTGTGTTGCAGTGCTCTGTAGCAGACTAATACCATACTGCTCCTACAAGTCTAGCCTATACTAGATATTTCTTTTGGACAGATAGGCTGTCAAGTTCTGTAAAGCAAGATATTTTGCGGCATGAAATTTTTGCAAATTGGAGCCAACAGCCTTTTTCGCGGTGTAAAATTTTCGCAAATTGCCACTGGCATTCAATGCATTTGGTGTAGACAGAACTTTCATGTGCATTTTAATTTTACGAATCTTTGCTGTGGCAAAATTCATGAAATTAAAATGCATGCAAAATTTCTTGTTTTACAGTATTGTGTACTCTTTCAAAGTCATGTGTAAAACGTTTTGTGTCATGATTCTGCTTTTATAATTTTGAGAGAGGCAGTATTCTCCATCTTCAAGATGGTAGTTGCTGTAACAAGTCCCCATACACTTTCATGGCATCAGTCTCAAGTCAATCAATGGATGAGAATGTGAAGTACGTAGATTGTCGTTGCATTGAAAATGTCAGATACTGTCAGACTAGTGATCATCGTGTAATGTTCGTGAGGATGTGGGTGTCTCTGTAACATTTCTCAGTGTCAGCATCATGGTTCTTAAGAGAAAGAGCTCTTGAGACACCTGCATCCCATGTGCACATGACTGGGAAATGGTCATTCTCTTGAGTTTATATTTGACAATATTTGCATCTGTTGAAAGGTTACACAACATTTGCCCTGCGACAATTGCTCCGGTCTTATTTCTCCGAGGACTCCAGGTTAGGGTTAGGGTTGTGATAGGGTGCTAGGTTTGGTTTGATGTGAGGATTAGGATTAGAGTTAGGGTTTTGTTTGTAGGTAGGTTTCATGTTTGGCTCGACATGCATCAGAGCTGTTGTCTTAGGAGCAAATGTCATGGAACCATGTTGAAAACAGATGAACTACTATGTATAATGAACCTTTTCACAATACTCTTTGTGGTGTGTGTTGTAAGTGAGTATTACACGATATTGCTTCTGCCCACAGGTGTCGCCCACGGCGCCTTCGAGAACGACATCGACGCCCTGAACCAGATGAGGCGACTCTTCAACTATCTTCCCCTCAGCAACCAGGACGCGTCTCCCGTCATCCAATGTGACGATCCTCGGTGAGTCAACCCCTCCCCCGCTGACAATTCTGAACTTGCCCATTTACATTTGAGCCAATGATAGATGTTGTAAACACAGGAATTTTTGCAGTACATTGATTTTCAAGTATTTTGTGCTGCTTCTGGCTAGCACAAATTCTAAAAACCCACAAAAATAACTTCACAAGTTTCACTGCTCATTTTGAATTGGTTGACTATTGCGCAAGACAAATTCAAGAACCTGCAAATATGTTTTTGAGCCGCTCAGCACGAAACATTTCCGGTAATCATGTGAAAATATTGACGTTTACAGTAGATGGAACAGCTGGAGTCATGTAAGGGTTAGGAAGAAATGTAATCTCTGGGCAGTGTAGAAAGGTGACCCTTTTTCGTGTGCCACTCCAAAGCACAAAACTCCTGGGTGACCCGTAATTACTTGTACAGTCTTTTTTATTTGATGCCATTTTTGCAAGTCTACTTTGTCACCTTTGCTTGTCTGCCCATAATCAGTGACCGCCTTGTACCCATCCTGGATGACCTGGTTCCCTTGGAGTCCAACAAACCTTACAGCATGAAAGATGTCATCCTGGCAGTAAGTAATACAGGATTCATTCTTGTCATGTGACCACAGCAGGGCTGCCAAGTCTCGTTGATTTATGTATTACCTCCGTCAAGGAAGGAGGTCTTGTGATCATTGGCGTTGGTTTGTCTGTTTGCAAAAATAACTCAAAAAGTTGTAAACAGATCTGAACGAAACTTGCAGAAAAAGTCAATAATGACACAAGAAAGAGATGATTAAATTTTGGTAGTGATACAGGAATTTTTATGGAATTTGGAAGGATTTGTCGTCTCTTGGCATGATAGATTCCTTATTTTACAAAGACTGTTTGGATGAACCATGGAAGCTTGTGGAATCAGGGGGGTGTTTCATCAAGTTAGTCAGCACTGACAAGTTGTCAGTCTCTGACAATAACCATAGTAACAGTCAGTGACCAGAGCATCTCAGCCAATCAAAACCAAGGATTTTGCTGAAATTGTCAGTGACTGACAACTTGTCAGCGCTGACTAAATTGATGAAACACCCCCCAGATATCAGTCGATGTTAAAGGGAATCAACTGACTGGAGGATGAGGATGTTTGGAATTCACACAGATACCTTTGTGCTGATGTCATAAAAGACAGAGATAATGATGGGGTGTGGGGAGGGGGAGTTGGAAGATGGCAGACATTCACTTTTTAGGTCACAAAGATATGCAAAACACTCACACACAGATAGACAGACAGGTATGTACACACACATTTTTAGAGTAAATTTTTGTTTTTCATCCAATTTACATAACATTACACAATTATATAAAAGTAGATGAGCTTATTTTTTTGTTTGTTTGGCATAGGCTGAGGCAGCACTCCTTTCAAGTCCTTGAGGCAAGCTGAACAACCAGAGATTACACATTCCTGGGCCATACACCTTGACTCTTGAAGTTATTTCAACATTTCAAATGTTTCCTGTGTTTTATATTCATCTCAAGAGCATATTCAAAGCTGCTGAAGTAACTTGTTTGTTTTTCTTTTTTTCACAGACCGTAGATAACAGGGACTTCTTTGAGATCATGCCAGCATACGCCAAGAACATCCTTGTTGGCTTCGCGCGGATGAACGGTCGCACCGTGGGAATCGTCGGCAATGAACCGAAAGTTGCCTCAGGTTAGATTATGTCATCATCTTGACAAGCAGTTTGCCATTTGTATCACCAAAAAAAGATATGTCTGGAACATCCTGCCGATAGTGACTGTTTTTCATGCTTTAAACAAGAAACACTTCTGGTCATGTAATTGTCTGTCTGGTAAAGGGCAATTAGAATAAGTTTTGTTGCCATAGTCATAAAAGTCCATCTTTTGTCATCTGCTACGATAATCAATAGCAACAAAACATTTGTTAAACTATCATCCATCTCCACTCTTTCTCTAATGAATAAATAAATGTTTAAGCAAACAAATTGGGGTGAAAATATAAATGCATAGATAAATGAATAGATGAATAAATAGATACTATTGTTTCCAGATCTTTAAGTTTAAAAAAAAGTCTGTTTGATGTGAGTGGTTTGCAGTCATCGTAGAATGACTCCTGTTGAAATCCAGCAGCATTATCTCAAGTAGTGATTCTTGTTCTTGTTTGCCTTGGTTCCTGTTGTCAAAGATTTCTGTCACATTGCCATATGAAATCATGATAATGTCTTTGTCACATTTTTAAAGACATTTGAGGCCAATATGTCACTCACTCAGCTGGCTGTATTATGCTCCATTGCAGGCTGCCTTGACATCAACTCGTCGGTGAAGGGCGCCCGCTTCGTGAGGTTCTGCGATGCCTTCAACATCCCTCTCATCACATTTGTGGATGTGCCCGGATTTTTACCGGGTAAGACGGTAACACAAGAGGACAGAGGCATATTGCGATTTCAGTTCAGTCGTGTGTAGTGACGTGTCACCACAAACCAGACAGATGGTTGAAACGCCACTATGTTCTCATTTGTTCTCTGCTGTTTTATATGTTGGGTTTTTTTTTTGCCATTCATAGAAACACATAACACAAAAATATTTTTCATAATAATGCATGTAGGTCAAATTGTTTGCAATTATTTATGTGTCAGTGTGCTGTATCATATCTGTAAAGCAGATGTTGCCATGCTTATTGCTGTTTTGCATATAGAAGCTGAAATCTCTCCTATTTCTGGCTAACATTAAGACAGAAAAATGATAGGTAAATTACAAAGAGAAAAGAAATGCATCTTAATTAAATTGGATAGCAGTGATCACGCTGGTAAAACTTCCTGAAGTTGAAGTTCTCAAAGTTTTGCCAATGTGACCACGACTGAGTAGGGCCTAGAAAGGCCCTTTCCTATCAAGAACATTGTTCAGTTTTGTGGATGTTGTTGTGTCAAGTCATGATGTTTTTGCAATTTTTGAAATTCACACCTTAGGATATGGTTTTTTGCAGCCCATATGTGAGAGCATGAGGAAAACAAAGAAGATGTGAAATATTTAATAAAGATGGAGCAGAGCTTATTTTTCAAAGTTCATAGTTCAAAGTTCAAGTAGTATTATGCTCGGTTGATATCTATCCCTAGGGACCAGTCAGGAGTATGGAGGCATCATCAGACACGGAGCCAAGCTTCTGTATGCCTACGCAGAGGCCACAGTACCAAAGATTACGGTCATCACGAGAAAGGTGAGTATGCTGGCACTGTGGATAAAGCTTGGACTCTTATAAGGGGGAAGTTTTCCTTCATATATTTTTGGATTGAGTGAATGTAGCAATAATAGTAAATCTCAGCAGCAAAGTTTGACGAAAATTGGGCAAACCATCAAAAAGTTACGAATAGTCTTAAAGTTTAGATGCAGTCATTGTTGGATGACTACGTCAGTTTGCAATGTCACTGCAGCACAATGATACAAAGAAACTAAAGAAAATACCCTGAAATTTCTTTCTGTATATAAAGTACACATTCCTTTCACATGTTACTGACATGTGTTATGGGTAATATTATTCCCCCTGCTTTCTGAAACGGGTAAGTCAATGACTCTTCCATTTCACTAGAAAACTGAAATTTCCTCTTCCACGTAGGCCTACGGAGGAGCATATGACGTGATGAGCTCAAAACATCTGAGAGGAGACATCAACTATGCCTGGCCGACCGCTGAGGTTGCCGTCATGGGGGCCGCTGTAAGTAATACACCAATTATGCATGGTAGTGAGTGCATTTTGGCCCCATGTAATGTGCAATTTGCATGGAGAGCCCCGGGATAATTTATTTCACACCAAGGTCTGTAAGACGGGAGTGCAGTATATCCAAATAGCAAATCAAGCAGAATGCATTGTTTCAGCCTATGAATGCAAAAGCAAACATGCGTTATTTGTTTTATACAATTTCTCTTCCGACGACAGAGCTGCCCCGTCAAAGAACCAATGAATGAATAATTGAATTGATACCAAATGTACTATACCTGCACTTCAGCAAGTGCAGGTATTTCACATTTGGTATGGTATGTTTTCCGAACTCCCATGCAAATGATGTCACAGTGCAGTCCACTGAGTATCATGTGACCTGATTTCAACCAAGCAGATTACAGAACATTCTTGGAAGTTGTGTAATGTTATGTGCTTCATATCTGGTGAGAATGGTTGAAACTTGTGCGCAATTTAATAGTACAGTTTGTCTGTGTGATTGTGCATTAGTCACTGTGTACAGAAGAGCAGTACATGGACCTGATGTGTCAGATTTTTTACGCAAACCATTCACATGACATGTGAATCTTGGTGGTGGCATATACAATTTCTTTTGTATGCTTGGCTGGCTGCTTCACATATTTAGATTTTAAGTCTTCCAAATATTCCAATACTTGATCGTAAGAATGATCAGTCATTTAACTTTGTAGCCATTTAGATATGTAAATATCTGAATTTTCATTTATCCAACTACAATGTACTCACTTTTTCAACTGTGAAGGTATTCAGACATCCAAATATTTCAATATCCTCAAACAAATGTAGACTTATTGTGCATCAGAGTGTAGCTGCACTATGTAATTATGCTCACTGCTTATGTAATTGAGTCATCGTGGGTCGATTCATTATCTGTAAATATTGGAACATCATTCCACATGGAGTCACTACCTGCATGATTTCTCGATGGGATTTTGTCCGTCAATGTAAAGTCATCTGTGCACGCTTATTTTTCTTAATGATCGGATTTGCAGGGAGCAGTGAAGATCATTTTCCGCGATGGCCAGGAGGTAGCAGAGAGGGAACGAGAGTACATCGACAAGTTTGCCAATCCTTTCCCCGCTGCCACGAGAGGTTAGTGATGAAAGAGTTCAACTTGTCCCCTGCATCGGTGCGTCGGTCAAAGAAGTATTTACACTTAAAAGGGACGTCCACCCTGAAAATTGATTTGTGAGAATAGGCACAAAAATTAGAGGAACAGAGCAGTGAAAGTTTCATCAGTCTTATTAAATCTAAGAAAGTTAAGATTTTTTGAAGTTGTGGTCAAACACAAATTGGCAATTACATGATGCCATATATACAAAGCCTTCCCCCATTTGCTCTGTTTTTTATTTTCCTATTAGGTAAATTTCCAATCATCCATTCCCCCTAATACATACAATCATTGTAAAAAAAAAAAATAGTCTGTGCAACGTGTGCATGTACAAAAATGTATTCCATCATCAGTAATGAAAAGAAAAGAGAAATTTATGCCCATTTATGTCTTGGGCAAATGAGAGGTGAGTTTACATGCTGCATCATGGAGTTGTAAATTTCTTCAAAATTTTATTACTCATTTTCTTATTTCTAATCAGAATTTGGTCAAACTTTCATTATCGCATTCCTCTGAGACTGAAGACATTACAAACTCTTCATTAGTTGTGTGCATTTTTTACTCTCGATAATTTTCGTCATTTAATGTGTCATTGTTGTTTCCAGAGATATTAGCTCTTCGTGGTTTATCATTGTGTTTTCTTACATTTCATGCCCTATCTAGGGTTTGTTGATGACATCATTCCCCCCAATGTGACGCGGAAGCGAATCTGCCGCGACCTCGACCTTTTGGCCAGCAAAGTCCAGAGCAACCCGCCCAAGAAACACGCCAACATGCCACTTTGATGATAAAGCTGGATCAGTCGGTAAAAGAGCAGAAAGTTCAGGGCATTGAAAAAATGAATACTATTTCAGATTTGGGATATGAGGTATGATGTCTTAACCGTTTGCTTAATGCTAACAGTGAATAGGGATTGGGTGCAGGCATGTAGATATAGGGGAATCCTAATAAATGTGAATGATAATGCAGTCGACATCGATTGCCATAGGGACAGTCCAGCCATAGTCTGGGGAAGGAACGGCGTAAAGAGAACCAATGAAGACCAGGGCCTCGTTTCATAAAAAGTTGATACGATAACAACTCTTGCTGGAATTGCAATTGTCATGGTAACGACAAGAATCCAGCTTCCTGATTGGCTGTTGCTATGGGAAGTTGCCATTCCAGCAAAAGTTGTTATCCTAACATCTTTTATGAGATGGGACCCAGGTCTTCTAGAAGCTTCTGAAACAATTATGTGAATGTGTCACATTGTGTTTCATTCAGTAAAATTTTCCTCCTTCTGTCTTTCAAGAGACTTTTTTTTTTTCATTCAATAACTGGTATACTGTCTATCTTGAAGAAATATTTGTCTCTACTGCACAACCATCTCTACGTAGAGGATGCTTCTTTTATGATGATCTTGTATTCTGAAATAAGGCAAACAGAATATTGGGAAAGGCTCCCCAGAGTCTTAAGTGAGTATAAGCTTTTAGAACTTCCTTTGTTTGTTATTCAAGAAAGTTTTTCATGCGAGGTCATTATGCTAAGAAAATCATTTTGCTTATATCTTGTGTGCAAGCAGCACATTTTGCACATATATACTTGCACTGTCGAAACAGCATCTAGAGAAATATTAAATGAAAATGATGGTATTTAACCAAAATGATGCTTCCCCTCAAACATACTAATATTTTGTTCTATCAGTGCAGTATTTTCATTGAATTTTCCATTTTGACGCTGTATGCAAGAAACTTTATGACATATGAGATATATCCAGTATGCCATAGTCTGGTCCTTTTTTTTTATATGCTTGTCACTCATTTAATCTCAAATGTGTAAGAGCTCTCGAGGGATTTCCTCACACTTCCAACACGATGTGGCATCCATTTGTCTGGGAGAACTGACATCATTGTTATAGGAAACCAAAAATCTACATCACTCAGTATTTTGTATTCAAGTTTCTCTTTCTGATCAGAGGAAAGAGAATTTTGCTCAAGACCATTGCGTGTTTACTTGTGTGGATTTACCCAGATACTAGAGTGCAGGATGTGTATGGATGCATTTGTGCTTTACCTCAAACCTATGGGACTGATATTCTGGTGAAGAAATAATGTTTGTTTTATGTATTTCTCTGAAGTCAAACCTTCACCCATGTCTGTCAAATGTTTGGAGGACCGAGCTGTCATTTAACCCTTTTTGTGCTATGGACTTTGCACAGTGTATACAATGCTATGGGGTTTTCTGTGTCTATCAGCCCTCAAACCACACAAAGGGTTTACTGGTTTTCCGTGGTTCAATTTTGACATGTTGGTAGCTTGGTTTGTGATATGCTTCTTCCCTCGTGAACTACTTTTGGCAAACTTTGAGTCAAGTGCAAAACACGAAAGGAAAGAAAATGAAGCATTAGTCACACACACACACAAAAAAAAAATAGTTGCTCTGATCCAATATAAAGTGTGCTGTATTTCAAAGTCTTGACAGTTGTAGCTTAAGAGTGCAAATTTGTTATCACTTTAACTTCATCAACTCTCATGCAGTACTTGTGTTTTTCTTGTCCATAGTGTTTGTGTGTGTCAGAAGAACACAGACATTAAACGGACAAAATTCTGAAGCAGTATTCTCAACTTTTGTGAATTTTACATAGACATTGGCCCAATTATTTTGATGTGATTTTGTCACGTGTTCTGGCCAAGTTTGTGCAGTGAAAATGATGTGCTGCTAAATGGTTTTCCCAGCCCAAAACTGCCATTTTTTAGCAGTTTTAAAGAGAGTGCAGACTACAGTAAAATGATGCAGTGGGATGATGGTTATAATGACCAGAGTTTCACTTGACTTGTCACCGTGGTATGGTAAATACCAATACGCGTAATATATTGGTATTGAATGCTTTTAAAAAGTTCGTATTTCACTGTAGACATTTACATATACAGTATATTTTATGAAAAAGTCATATTTCACAAGAGATTTGCACGCAAATGTATATTTGCTAGCATAAAGTTGAAGATATTGTACACTCTGATATACTCCAATACAACATGGAGTTGATAAAGGGGGGAAAGTACAAGTATGAAATGGGCATGTTTGATAAAGAAAATGGCATCTCATTTCTCTGAAGTTAATGTTATACTAGATTATTGAGGGAAATACCATGTGGTTGAATAGTACCATGTTTGGCTGAAAAGAGGTGTAACTACCTTTCAAGTTCTTGTTTCTCATTTGTGTCTGATGGGTGGAAAATCTGTGAGCATAACTTTTCTATCAAGTGTTGCACAATTTGTAGTTGTAGTGCAATAGATCTATGATGTACTGAACTGGGGGAAAATGTGTACTTGATATTTTTCTTGTGATGCAGGAGAATTTGACTCGCTCACCGAGCAGCTACAAACGAACCGCTGCGTTTCATCATTTACCATTTGAGGATATATTAATATAAGACTATCTTTGCTCAGAATGAGGGCAAAAAAAAAATACTTGTAAGATATGAACTATATTGTGGTGAAATAAAATGCTGATGGAATATATTCAGTCTTCCGTGTGGATTTGCTTGTGTTTATCGAGCTAGAAACTATAAGAGGCAATTCCTGATGGCAAATTAGTAATTAAATCTATTTAAAAAAAATTACATGTATGCTACACTGAAAGTGTGTACAGAATTACCACATAAATTGTGCAACCGCTTTGACTTTTATGATAACTCCCTCTTTCTTTCTTTCTTTCTTTCTTTCTTTCTTTCTTTCTTTCTTTCTCCCTTTTTCTCTCTCTATCTTTTTTTAATGTATGTATGTATGTGAATGAATCAAACAGTAAAGCTGACCAGAAATGAAAATGAGATATGGCCTAGCACATAACTGTGGAATGAAATAGAATCACATTGTGTAGGGCGGTACGTAAGAAAAAGTTCTGATAAAACGGCACTCGTCCAACTTAATAATACCTTTATTACCATCATGTGATTAACACACTGCCGACATCCTCTCACGAAAATCTGCATTTATAAGTAGAGTTGCAAAGAATAAAAATACCTCACAAGATTTCAAAACCCAGCGTTTGGAAGACGAGACAAGCGGAGGAACTTCGCGAGCTACATTGTACATGTATTTCTTTCGTAAATCAAATTGCCAATGCACAGTGAACTATGTTTTCTGTCAGAAGTACTCGGATGTGAAGCTATGAAATCACTTTCCCTTCTTACCATCCAGGGGTCGCGGAAACGGGGGACGGGAGGGGATCCCCCCCCCCCCCACACCCCCCCCACACACACACACAAACACACACACTGTTGGTTCGTCACAAAAAGAAAAAATCGGGGGAAAAAATCTGGGAAAATTCACAACACCAGTGAATTTCAATTTCCGAAGATTCTCCCCTTAGATTCTTCACGATATGAAATTGGCTGGCAGAGGAAGAAATCATGACGAAATTATCTGAAAATGAAGCAACATTATGCATTGTTAATGCATTACAAATAAGGACACTATGCAGCTCTTTCTGATTAGCAAACTAACATAACTTGTTCACATCCCTAATTTTGATATTGATTTTCTGCTGTCGTATCTTCCCGAATATAGTCAGATGGTATACACGTTGTAGTAAAGGTTAAATCTGGTTTCGTGAAGCTTAGTTTCATGCACCATCTCATCTTAGCCAAAACTGCGTTTCTGTGTTAGGACCAGCCAATCAAATTCTTTGGGAACATTGGTGAACATTGCTCGTTTAACCCCTAAACCCCCTCGCCATAGATCCGTCACAGAAATTTATTCTGTTTGTAGTCCAAAGTAGTCCAGTTTGTAGTCAGTTTGTAGTCATTTAGTTGGCCAACGACGCAGGGGACGAAATTTCACTTCAATTGTCACGCACAAATAAGATACGTAAGAACATTGATCTTGATGCAAAAGCTCAGGTAGGTGAAATCTAAACACACTTCAAAGGTTAGATTTCGGCAATGTCACTGCTGTATACCTTCCCGGCACACCGTCAGAGAAAATTAATGCTAACGAGGTGTGACCGATCGGCGGTCGGCGTTCGGATATTTGGTAGAGTCTCGATCAGTAGCCAAAGTTTAGCCGAAAGAAAGTGTAGGCAGCCATCGAAGAAAAGAGCCTCAGCTACATTTCTCAGGCAACCGACCATAGTAGGAAAAAAAAAAAAGAAAACTGGTTAGGAAAAGTTTTTTTTTTTTTAATGCCGGTGGGAATCCTCACATATACCGAAATGACACCAAATAACAGACAGAATATGTCATGACAATAAGCCAGTTTGTAGTTCCTCTTTGCACATGAATAGAAAAGGGTCATTTGCGACTAACAGGCGTGTTTGTTTGTAACTTCACGCAGGTAATATCCTGTGATGCAATGACCATTTACGTAATTCGTATAATTATAGTGCTTGCCGGCACGTCCACCTGACTGCAACAAAGTGTTCATTAAAGCCTGGTATTTGGTAATAATAGATGAAATGTTCGTTAATGCATTCAATGCAAAACAATGACAGGATTGCTTTCCCAAGTTTTAATTGATGGGCCATTCGGGTCACCTGGTCTACGCCAGTTCACTCCTTGTTTGAACATGAATTCCATAAGTTGTTACGTCAGGCAAGTTTACGCATAATGTCGCTCTGAAAACGAGTGAAGTGCCTAAACAACTGAGAAAAAACAATAGAGGTCATTCAGGAAATGTGCACATAAACGAGCTAATTACGAACTGCTTTTAGGTGAGTTTCTGCCAAGTTATTGATACCATAGACTATGGCCACGTAGAAAACAGTCCAGACGATAGACGAGCAAAGCTGTGGATGTACGTGTCACGTGGTCTGTATCGCTGGCAGTAAGGAAGGGTCTCCTGGAATTCCCGCTCCCAGTACAGGACCGGCGTGCTGGGGTATCGCTCGTACCACTTGGCGAGCTCCTGAATAGAACTAATCATCTGATTTACAGAACGACGATGGATGTCACTTTTCACGGTGCTCGACGACGGTTTGCTCTCGTCCTCGAAGTTGTTTTCATCCTCTGCGACGATGGGGATATCGACTTCTTCGAAAATATCGGAGGTGCCCTCGTCAATATTGTTTTGGCGTGAAGTTATACCGACTTCATCACCATCACTCTCTGTGTCTTTGTCGAGTTGGTGGAACGTTTTCGATGGTGTTGCTCTCGTGTGAGTGAGAGAAAGTCGGCTTCCGATGGGGCAATCTTGATCCTTGTCGTTTTCTCGCTTTCGGCTTTTAGATCTACTGCTGATGTGAAATTCGTCTCCATCGCGATGTCCATCACGCTCGACCTCGTTTCCGTTGCTAGAGTTGTCAATTATTTCTGTACCTTTTGGTGGCACGGTGTCATCGACATTCCGTCGAAGACGACCTACATCTGCAGGCGGATCATCGACGTCGTCATTGCCAGCCCTCTCAGCGTGATTACCACACCCATAGTGGTTCAGTATGTCATGATTGACGACGTCCGTTCGCGGCACGTGTATGCTCACTTTTCCCGCGCGTTGCAACTGGCAGACGACGCAAGACGTTCTCGAAGCATTTAACCGCGATCCCGCGTCGTCGTCTGCGAGACTCTTCTGACCGTACACAAAGTCTCTCAAGTGCTTGCCGGAAAGCGGAATGATAGCGCCCTCACGTTTCCCCCACTCCATTAGAGGAAGCCAGAATTTGCCTAGAGATTCACTGCTCGTTGAGGGTTTAATTTCCAGCCCTACATCCCTTTCCCTAACCTCGGCCGAATTTTCAGTCCTCGCAGTTTTATTTTGGTCGTTTTGCCCACTTTTTAGCGGAGGCAGTGCCTTCCGCAAATTTCTGAAATCCATCCTGCGCTTCCCGAAGTCTGACTGCGTTACGTTCCGGTATCTCTCCAGAGCTTTCAGCCGCCGAGGCGGGTTGCGGAGTTGTGGAGCGGACTGCCTGCGTGACCATGGTTGCCCGGTGGATGTTGATGGGGCAGAAACCGATTCTCCCTTCTCACCGGGTGGGTCGCGTACCATCGCAGCATCCAGCTGGATAACATCCTTTGTTGGTTGCTTAGCAACCGGTGAAGGAGGAGAGTTGGACGCCGCATCTCGACGCGGTGATGAGTTTCGCATCCGCCGCCTTGGTGAGATGGACCCTACAAAGTCAAACCAGTAATGATGATTATGTTAGGTTGTTGCTTTTCACGTGTTCCTTTTATTCGGATAGCATGTCAGGATTATCTTGATTTTCTTTTATAATCATGTTTATAATGTGACCATTTCAAATAAGACAAACTGAAACCGAAACCACAGTAGTAAATGAACATAGCTAAAGTTACCTCACTACCTCTCTCAATTTGAATCCTCAAAATTGACTGAATTCGTTTTAACATGATATGAACGTCAGTTACAATCAGTCACAAGTGCATTTACATCTACACTGATTTCCTCTCTTCAAATAGCTTGAACACTGACACATTGCCAAGATTGACGTCCTTCGTTATCGCCTGCGTTCATTCGGGTGAGAACTCCAGCATCGGACAAACTCAGAGGTTATTGGGAAATTAAAAAAAAAAGAAATCTTATGATGCCAACCTGAGTATTACTCTGAGGATTGTTATATCAGTCAACGAGCATCCAGCGTATCTGCGCGACATCGAATTTCGTTAAACACTATGTTTACGCAGCCGTGAGTTTAAGTTAACGTCAGATTTATGTACGTGCACCTGGAACTATACACGGCAGCTCTTATGAGCTAGTTCAAACACACTCAAAGGATTAACCACTGCCTACCGCTCTTTCTCGTCGGAGACTTCGCCACGCTGAATGAGTCCACTCTGACCTTCGAGGGGCTGCCTGCCAAAATTCCCCGCCGGTACTTCTCCAGGTCCGTCTCTTGCTGCCTGAGGAGCTTCAGCCGCAGGGCTTTAGTTCGACGGGTGCAGTCGAGCTGTCTCTTGCGTGCATCGCGATATTGAGCCATCCACGGCGTCTCTTCATCGTCGCCAGCGCCTGGCCCGGCGGAGGAGTTCACTCCGGATTCTCGACTCTGGAGAGGACGGACTAGCCGCTCCACGTTCGTCATGATGAAGATAACCATGCAGTTATCATGCGATGGTTGTTCGTGACTCCAAAGAAGTTACAGACGTTGGTTCTAGATTCATGACGACAATCTGAAGATGGCAAGGGGAAGAAGAAAAGAAAAATATTATTGTTGTTACGTCTGCGTTTTCATCACGTTGTCAACATAATAGTTTGCGGGTCATAAAAAGATAGACCACAGAATATTTCCAAGTAAACGCGTCACAACTTCAATACTTGCACTAGAAAGAGATATTGCTGTACACTGGATTTACCCCCCTTCAAGATAGAGTAAGTCACGAGCTTTCATTCGAAGAAAATGGAAATGGCATTACACTTCTTTGATCGTCAACTGACAGGAAGTGATTATATATCAGATTAAAAGATGAAGTGAATGTGCTGGCTATTTCATGGGGAAACAACATGCTGCTATTCACATTGATTACCATTCTTGTGTCAATTGGTTGCTTTATCATGGCAGAGAAATCTGTCAAGTAAATCTAGAGGAATGAAAGCGTTAAAGGAAGTAGCCTGTTGGATTATGCGCAAAGACTATCTGTGGATCTCGGAATCTCGTTGGTTGAGAACAGGTTGATAGGCCTACGTCCAAATTATTTGGTTGCTCTCGAGTGATAAAAGTTTCGCAAATATCAAATCAACAAATCAAAATTTTTGTCTGTGGATCCAAATCCCTCCTACATCACGCACATTGATACACAATTATGTCAGACATCATAAATCATCACGTACCAAATTACATCGAACAAGGACGGTCGTTATGGTGAGCGCAGAGTGTAACAAGTCTTTGATGTGAAAGATTATCAACAAGTATGATCGATACTCTGCGATCAGTTGCCTGCCGTGACTAGGGATGAGCTCTACAGGTGATATGTGCATTTAAGGGCGCGGGCGAGGGAATCTTTCTCTAACAGTAATGAGAAAAGGGGGTGATCAGATAGATGACCCGAAGGATCATACAAATACAAAACGTGTCTGTAAACTAATGAACTAACGTGAGTTTTTACCCTCCCAATCAGTCCCCCCCCCCTCCGCCATAAAACAAAAGAAAAACACAACTAAGAACCCTCCCTCCCGGCCGATACCAAAAGCTAAACGCAAATGCATTTGTAGTCTTTGGTTTATTATCAACCTTGATTCTTTGCTGCTGCAAGCCGAGCGTGTTTCCGAATGGTGATTATCGGTAAATCTGATCGATCGAGTGATATGATCGTATTCTGAAGTGTTGAAACAAACGCACACCGCCCATTGTCTGACTATCGACCGAGCGGCGACAAAGAAAATGCTCGGTGACCGCCAACTATGATTGCAATACTTTGGATATAAAGGTGTTGAAGAGGGACGGGCCAAACTCGTACAAAGGCCTATGACATTCTCGTAATTGTTACATTGCCCGTGACAATACGAAATCGCAATCTCTGTTCTGTTCTTTTCATTCTTTTGTTGGATGGTATTGTCCTTGAATATCCACGACATGACAACATCAATAAGTAAAACTGTCCCGTATATAGTTCAATCACGATCAATCGATGTACAGAAATAGCGCTCGTTTTTGTTGATAGTTTCTTTGTCTTTAAATAGGTCTGCGTTGCCATGTTGGCGTCTCTGTACAAAGACGTATCCAACGACTCTTTTCTCTAACCTGTTTTATTTTGACTCTATTTTCTTCGTTTCTCCTTTTTGATAGATGTGCCATGATAGGAAAAAGCAACAATCTTTACATCAAGCAATTATGGATTTGGGTACCTCTTTAATATGTTGGCACCGTCATATTTCCGTTACTGCTTTGCGACACCATCGTACCATTATGACCATTAACATTTGTGTTAAGTACGTGTTGTTGTTTTTGTTAATGTGCAATCCAAACTGCCAAAGACACGGTTGTATACATTGTACTTCCATTCGTTGAACCACTGTCAAAGAGTTTGTTATTCCTTTGAGAAATATGGAAATATGAAAATAAAATTGAACTGAACTGATATGTTAACATATGCATATATTTCTATATTTCAGCTTATACTATATCAATTTCTAAAATATTTTCCAGGAATAGAATCCTGCGCGAAACGAAAAGAATCGAACATGACTTTCGTCGTCTGACGTATAGTTGAAAATAGGTGTGCTATAAACATCTTTGCTAATAATGTATAACAGAGAGAATATTTATTATGCATCAGTGGAAAAACGCAGGTCTACTTATCAATGACAAGATAGGAGAAGCGATAAGAGGTACAAAATCTTATGTCAAATCGTTATGTTTAAGTCATATTATGTAGCATTGTTAGTGTGCAAGAAGTGAATCAAATACAGCATTGAATAATGAAAGCTATTCCTTTTTACTGCTGCTAATGATAATACTGATTCGATCTTCTCTCTATATATTACATATTTATATATATATACATATATATAATTGCTATATGTATATGTAATTAATATATATACATACACACACTATACATACACACACATAGAAAATAAAAGGAAGGAATCAGCAATGCATTATTAACGTCTGGATTCCTCATTGTATACAATATATAGATAGATAAACGTATATCTTTATCTCTATGATTGTAGATAATACTCTTTCCTACTTCCCAAAACTTCGTCAAAATTTATAGGAAGATATTTCATTAAATTTATACAAGTACAACATGTACCTGTAACTTACAATGTACATACACTGTCATTTATGTGCAACTGAGGTATACTCAGATATATACATTCAGAACAGTAGAAAGGTCACAAAAATTATGATAATGACTGTAGATGCTTAAAGATATTATAATACTAATATAGTTGATAGCATATTCATGGTGATGTTTCAATTGAAATATTACTGTAAAATCACAATATTGTTTTGATAATCAATTAATCATTGCTATTGTTGCCATTATGTCTGCTCAGGGTCATCCTACTAGACCGACACCCACGAGTCATACAGCCCACGAGTTCGATATTGAAAAGAGGTCCATGAGTCATACAGCTCACGAGTCATACAGCCCATTTATTTAGTTCGACACTAGGCAAATAAAGCCCATGAGTTCGACACTAGGTAAAAACAGCCCATGAGTTCGTCAGATACAACACGGGGCTTAATGTTGTCGGTCTCATGGGCCTTGTTAGCTTAGTGTTGAACTAATGGGCTGTTTGACTCGTGAGCTGTATAACTCATGGGCTGTACATATGACTTGTGAGCTGTATGACTCGTGGGCTGTATGACTCGTGGATGTCGGTCTCGTAACGTGCACCCGTCTGCTCAAGAAACAGTACGACTTCTGTGTAACTTTCATTTAGCTTAATTATGCATTCTAAACAGTGATATTATTACATTATTACAATCGTTATCATCATCACTGCAATTAAAAACAAATCAAGATAATGATTTTATGGAATCATGAGACAAAATTTACATTCAACATTAATATTATACCATCGTGGCCTACATGATTTTGTGCAAAGCGGCGAGTATATAGTAAACTCCGAATAAAAGCAAAGCTCAGTGAGAATCCACACACATATACAATCTACAATAATCGGGCCATGATATTTTGCTATTTAGTTTTAGACTGTCTTTATTTTGAAAATGTTGCATTTCAGTTAATAAAATTGTCCTTCAGTTTGTTAGGAGAGACATTTTATCGTCTATATATATTAGATAATTTTATGGGTTGATGAGTCTGAAGAGAATAAAGCCAGTGCATTCGGTATCCGTATTGTCGATATTAATGATGAAAATCACAGAGAGCCGACTCGTTGAACACTGTTGAATGAAGTTCTTATCAAAACACAGTACCCACATGCTCATTTTTAACAATTTGCTTCTCGGGGTCCGGAACCAAAGCAGCTCTCAGTTGAAGGTTTGAAGGTAGGGCCTAAACTCGATGGGTGTTACATCACATGCATTCCCACTTGCACACAGTGCCATACCTATGCTATTGCAGCACCGACACAATGAGTCGCTCAATTACAGTGAAATGGAAAGTTTCGAGAGTTAATGCTATTTATATGTCATAAAAACTCAAGTGGCTGCTTCCGCGTGCTTGATGTTTGATATCTGATGGAATTAGTTCTGCTATACGCAAATTGCTATCTATTATACTTGTTGGTAAACTTGCCAAAAATTTTTGAAAAGCCTGCAAGCATATGAATCCAGAAAACCTTTACGATATTTCCAATTGCTTGCTGTCTACTTATCAAGCGTAAAGTAAAGACCAAAAGGGGCATTGCTATACACTTATTACAAAAAAGAGAAAGTTGTAGAGAGGGAGATAGAGAACAAAAGTGGAAATAAACTGAAGTCATGCAAGTCTACTCAAATTACAATAAGGTAATAAGAAGCAACGGCAAGTACACAAAACAAAACAGATATACACGTCAATGAACACAAGCACAGGAGAATAAATCAATTTGTTTTCCAATTTGTCTCATGATTCGCGTATAATAGAGAAGAAACGAACATTCATTATTTCACCCGTCAAATTCCTTTGCTCTCAATCAACAGTCGGGTATTAATGCATAGCCGAAACACATTATTTAAAACCCATCTATAAATGTATGTCGGATAGAAACAGTCACAAACGTTGTTAAAGGCCTACCTCAGACGTCGTCCTAGTTCGGAAATCCATCTACAGCCCAGCATCCACGGATTGTATGAATGTAAGTATGATAAGAACACCAGCACTTCTACGTACTGAGCATTTTGCTTGCGAGGCGCACTCTTTTCCCATGAAGAAATCACCTCATTGCCCTTTGTAGTAAACAGTCCATACAAACATGGATCGATGATCTTCGAGCTGATATCGATTAAACCCATATCATTACGGCGGTGATTGCGCGCGGAGTCAACACCGATCGATCGACGGAATCGTCTGCGGGGCAAAAGCTATCTACCGTTTCTTGATAATCAACAATGGGTTTTTGTGCGTGTCAAGGGTATCAGGGTATCTATACGAGGAAGGCTGGCACAAAAAGGAAAGACCGATGTTGAGATTCCGACAAACATTATCTATGATACTCTCACGCACATTGTCCACGTGATCATAGAACACTTAAATAAAGAAGCGTAATACAATAGACATCACATCGACTTTGTGGACTATGGCACTGTGTATGTTTACCCTCTCATGATTACTGTTGTACTTGACATATTGATTAGGCATTATATCACGTATATACACATTTAATGCATCTTTCACCGAGTGACATCAAAATGTACGATTACAATAAAAACAAAACAAAACAAGTCAATATAACGTTATCTTCCCATTGAGGAGCATGTAGCAACATGTGATAATAATGGACTCGGACGCGATGACATCACATGGCATCTTCTCTACTGTTATCCACAGCCTGAATGCAGAACTATCAACTATGATGCATTCGACTTACTAATCATTATTTGAC